>NW_027514482.1:830000-1023862 GCF_048772815.1 Callospermophilus lateralis
TACTCAGCAGGCTCCAACTTATTGGCATCTCTGTTCTACACCATTATCACGAAACCCAGTCAATCAAGGCCCTGTCTGGTACACTCATGATCAGCAACCGGACATCCACAGGTTCTCCAGTGCCACCTGGTCATGGGAATTTCAAAAGTTTCATGGTATTTATATCACCATTTTTCAAAGATGAAATTTGAGGCACTGTGGGTTTCAATTCATTCAGGAACCATTAAATGGTGAGGAAGCTCATTTAAATGAAAGCTCTGGAGAACTCTCACAGGCAAGCCTAATCATACCAGAGTTCAAGCCCAGGTGGACAAAGTCATCTCTTCCAACCACCACACAAATGACCACAGTTAAAACCAAAACACTCCCATATGGCCCTCATCTTCTTTTATATAGACACTCATCATAACCACTGGCTGGAGGTTTCCATGAGGTGCGCAGACCAAGACAGTGTCCAAAATATGTTCCCTTTCCTCTCATTTGCCTAAAGTCAGGGTGGCCTGGACACTTGCTGTGAACCTGGAGTAATCAAATACTCCTGTCATTAATTCAGGTCCACTTCTCCAATTTGAGGCCAACTGACCGTGGGGTTTAGAATCTTTATTTGAATTGGAGTCATGGAAAACCCAAGCACCTATAGCCTAGCATCTGTAAGTTGGAAAAATTCATTTCACTCAAAGAATCACTATTCTCACTTGATGGAGGTCAGGAACCTTACAGAGGAAGGCGAGAGACTTCATCCCAAAGACTGCTCTTTTGGCCATTTTGGTTTGGGATGCACACATGGTAAATTTCTTTAAATCCATCAGGTGTTGAGAATCTAAGCCACAGCCTCACACAGGGCCAAGGGGCTGATTCAGACAATCCCTTTCCAAAGCAATTAAGCAAAGAGCCACAGGTATACCCATTCATTTCCATTTGAAAACTGTTTTCTTCAGGCTTCACAAAGGGATGGCCTGAGTCAAAGACCTTCCTGACATTCAGTGCAACAGAACAATAGGTAAGCAAAAGGCCCAAAGCAGGGTTTCTCCACTGAGACTTTCCTGGTCACACTGATATCTGAGTTTTCTGAGATGCTCGCCATTCACTTCAGCTATCCAGTTCATGGCCATGTTACAGAGTTTGGAGGGGGTACATATCTTGGACACAAAACCATGGGCTTATTCTGGAGAGTGGCCAGAATTCAGGAAGAAAACAGGAACTTAGAAAGATAGTAGGTGTTGCCCATCCATAAGGCAAGCTACAGTCCATTCATCAATTTGGCTGGATAAATGCTGTGAAGCTTTCTACTAGATAGGACACATCCATTGATGCATTTTTTTTAATGTCTACAACCCCGGACACAATGTGATACACAGACATAGAAACACTCTCCTTGTCAAACGACTTACTAGAAACAGTCCAGTCCAAACTAAACAAACCTACTTTTCTACCTATTCTAAGAACATGACACAAGACCACAAACTCATAACCACAAACAAAAAGGCACCTCCTTCGCCCAGGTAGGTCTGTGACTATCCGGAGTGTCCTCTGACTTGTGGGCCAATAATGTTCCCCCGAAATGGCCTGTTCTGTCTTAGATCTGGTCTCCTTGGCCAACCCCGTGAAGTTGTCAGGAGCCAGCGGAGCCTCTACTTGCTTTCTCAGGAAAAGCTCTGCTTCAGAGCTTTCTTGCATTTGGCCTTCCTCACATCTGTAGGTACCAAGAAAGACTGACTCTGTCTTTGTAAATCCAAACAAGTGAGACCACTGGGACTGGGACTGGGACTGGCTATGGGTGCCTGGCATCCTGGATCCCAAGTTCAGAGAGTTCCATCACCACTGAAGTGTGATGGAACTGTTTTTAGTTCCTCCTTCAGGAACTGAATGAGGTCACTCTCTTGGCAACCACTTTGTCCAAACGTTGCTTCCAAGGTTCCCATGAGATGGAGGCTGGCCCTAATTCCTGTGACACTTTAACAAGTTTGAATTGTATATCAACCATAATCTCCCAGGAACAGATCTACACACAGGCCTGGGTTGGCTCATGTTCTCTGCTTTAAGAATAGAAGCTGATTCAGACACAACCCTTTATCCTGACCAAGCCGTTTGCCATGGAAGATGCCTTTTGCTCTCTCAGGTCCTTCATAGCTGCCTACATATTCTCCAGGGATCATTTCGCCATGGACATTTGAGGTTATCACCAGGTGGAAGATCCATTACATTCCAGTATTATAAGACCAACTCTTTCCCTGCTTTTCTGTAAAGTAAGATTGAGGGAATACTGTATGGTTAGGGTTAATAACAGGTTCGATTTGGGTTAGGAATCATTTTGCTGGGTGAATAATGGTATTGGGAACCTGCGATATTTATAACAATATAGAGGTGAAATGTATGCATGAAAACAGAAATCTAAGTATGATTTGAAGCCCAGAAGGGCATTGGGCCCTTGCTTGGGATACTTAGCATTGAATTAACTTCTGAACAGATGTCTCAGATAAATCGATATACAATGGCATATGACCTTGTACCTTGGATGATTGAATGTAGAAAAGAACATCCAGTCAAAAAGGGATAGTCAGTAGGATTAGAAAGATAGTAGTTAGGATTAGGAAGAAGAGTGCATGTAGAATTTGCAACAAAAGTTCTTTAGCAATAGGTTTTCGGTTAGAGAATGAATTTAAATGTCAGCACATGTGAAGAGTCAGTCACAATGATGAAATTGGGAAAATATGTAGGAATGCAGATTTAATAGAGACATTAGGTAATCAGGCAAAGTATATAGTGAGTGATAGGATTAAACATTTTCAACAGGGTTGAGGTTGAATATATTATCTTAGGAAGAAACAAATATGTAGTCACCAATAGGATTTACATTTGAGAGCATTAGGCAACCTGGACATGATATTTTTAGTAATCCATGTTCACTTTCCATTTAGGCTTTGGTACAATCATAAATGTGAACTTTGAATTCTGTGCCCAGAATATTTCTGTGATTAAATATATATATATATATATATATATATATATATATATATATATATATATATATATATATATATATGTAGATCATTTGACATGAGTATTTCTCCACCATTTTTAGGAGCAATATTGACTGACTACTACTGACTGATAGGTATAGATTCTTTATGTGATTTGGCGTCATGAGAAAACCCAAGCACCTCTTCATGGCTTGAAGAACTCATTTGACCCAAAGAGCCACAAGTGATGCTCATTCATTTCCGTTTGAAAACAGCTTTCTTCAGGCTTCACAAAGGGGTGACCTGAGGCAAAGAACTTCCTGATATTCTGGGCAACAGAACAATAGGTAAGCAAATGGCCCAAAGCAGGGTTTCTCCACTGAGACTTTCCTGATCACACTCTCCCAGCTCACGTGTAAAGTTAGATTGAGGGAAAAGTCTATGGTTAGGGTTAATAACATATTCGATTTTGGTTAGGAATCATTCTGAAGGATGAATAATGGTATTGGGAGACTGGGATATTTACAAGAATATATAGGTGAAATACAAGTATGAAAACAGAAATCTAGGTACAATTTGAAGCCCAGAAGTGCATTGGGCCCTTGAGTGGGTTACTTAGCTTTGAGTTATGTCCTGCCCAGATGTCTCAGATAAATCGATATTCAATGGCATAGGACCTTGTACCTTGGATGATTGAATGTTGAAGAGAACATCCAATTAAAAAAAGAAAGTCCGTAGGATTAGGAAGATAGTAGCTAGGTGTAGAAACAAGAGTGAGTATAGGATTTGGACAAAAAGTTCTCTAGCAATAGGTTTTCAAGTAGAGAGTGAATGTAAATATCAGCACATGTGAAGAGTCAGTCACAATGAGAACTGGGGAAAATATGTAGGAAAGCAGATGTCAATAGAGACTTTAAGAAATCAGGCAAAGTTTAAAGTGAGGGATAGGATGAGATATTTTCAACAGGCTTGAGATTGAATATATAATCTTAGGAAGAAACAAATATATAGTCAACAATAGGATTTACATTTGAGAGCATTAGGCAACCTGGACATGGATGTTTTTAGTAATGCATGCTCACTTTCCTTTTAGGCTTTGGTACAATCATAAGAGTGACCTTTGTTTTCTGTGTCCAGAATGTTACTGTGATAAAATGTATATGTAGATTAGGTGACATGAGTATTTCTTCCACCATTACTGGGAGCAATATTTTGAAGACGTATAAATTCGTATTGGGGGAACAAAGAGGTGTACCATGTGTCTATGAATATAGAAATAATGCATGAATAGACCATACTGTGAACAAATAATGTAACTGGTTCCAACTTTAAATAATTGATTTAATTAATATCTGAAAATGTAAAGGAAATCTTAAATTGATATACATACATTCATTATAACCAGTCATAAATCTAACGGTAATATTAGGGTTATGGTTTATCAAGAAGAATGTGTGAGTTTTGCTTCAAAAGTGATTATGGAAATCGAAAATAATGTGTTTGAAAAGAAGTCTCATGAAAAGACCAGTCAAAAAATCTGGAGGAATATATGTGTTCTGAAGCAGGAAGTGATTGAAATTGAAACAAATGCCTATAAATTTGTGAACTTGTGGATGAAATATATATCCTATGATGTGCATAAACTGAGAAAATAGTAATGTACCACTGTTGAATAAAAATGAACCGGAAAATACACATCATGTCCCATAGGAAACTACTTGCATTGATATTAAACTGGGTATTACTGTAGAAATATTAGGATTTGTATGCACCATCCACTGAAGTTATCTTTCAGTACTAGGTAACAAATATGTATTTCAGGTTGATGAATATTTCTGAGAATTATCTTGTGAAAAGTTGATCATAAATCCACATACATGAATATAAATGATTTTAAGGAGTGTATAATAAGACTCATATATTTCATATTTTGAAAAATTTGTAGAGTGTGTATTCCAATCAAAATTCATCATGAAATATATATGTCATCCACAGATGCAAAAATATTTATTTCACTGAAAATGGATTTATGTATAATGTTGTTCTACTAGGAAGCTCACCCATATTTTGAATTTTCAGTTCCAACAATGTTTAGGAGGAGTGATCTCTTCTCCTAATTTGTATCTGCCAAGTCAGCCACCTCACAAAAATGTACATGTGATAACAGATAGGATACTATATGTGCATATAAAAATACATGTGCTGAATAGGCTACAGAGAAATGAGACAGGAATTTGTTGAGAGCCACAGCTGAAGGGGCCCCAGCAAACTTCCAGCTGCCAGCAAATTTCCAGCTGCTGGCTGATTATTGGCTCACAGCGACCTCAGCATCATCTAGCTGATTGGCTCCTCTGTGGTGATGCTCATTGGGCTGTTTCCCTGCCCTTTCAGACCATGGAGCTGCTCTTTGGGGAACTTTTTTGGCTCCACCCAGCCAATCGGCCTCAAGAGCAGTAGGATTGTGGCAGGTGGAGAGGCTTGTGTGTGTGAGAGAGACTTTACAAGGAAGCCAGTAGTGGCAGTTGGGCTCTGAGGGTTTTTCCTGAGGAGTTGTTTTGTTTGCCGTGTGTGGTTCTAAAAATAAAGTTAGTTTTTTTTTTTTTTTTTTTTTTTTTGACAAGTGGCTCCTGAATCATGCCCAGCCAGACTGCAGCATTTGGTGGCTCACATGGGGAACGACTGAGGGTAAGTGATAAGGTAAACTGCTTGCCCCTGTGGGCAAGGTGAAAGGTTGGGTAGCCATTTTAAGATGACTCCTTTGTTTTGCTTCACTTTTGTTTTAAGTTGCCTGTTCCTGGAGATGAGTGAGACGGAAGAAAAACCACTCACATCTGAGAAAAAACTATTTACGTCTGAGGAACAGATAGGTATAAAGGACGGATGCACATGTCAGGAGGATAGAAAGGCTATAATAACTTTTTGTTGTTCCCTTTTTAATTCATTCTGTCTCAGTTTTGTTTGGCGTCATCTTGTTGGGTTGTATTATAATAGAAATACGGGACCAGAAATTAGTAAAAAACAAACTGAAAGAGTGTTAAATAAATTGTTAGAGAAAGGAGGCATCTCAGAAATATCAAGGACAGTCAGGGCATTTGTTGATACAATACAAAAATGTAGCCCATGGCTTTTGAAGGAGGAGTCATTAAATATATCACAATGGAACCATCATGGTGAAGATTTAAAAGGATTAGAAAAGAGCAGCCGAGGGACTATGCCAGTTGGCACATTGCCATTGTGGACGTTCATATCTGGTTTGCTTAGTCCAAAGCCTTCAGTTCAGACAAAGATAGAGGAACCAAGTTTAGAGCATAAAAAGCAATCAGGGGCAAAGTTAAAAAAGGAGACTGCTACTAACACCTTTCTGTCACCAGAGGATGTAAATGTCCAACTAACAAGGCCACCTCCATGTGCTGGGAGGCCCCCAACCCCAACAGTTGATAGTTCGGATCCTGAGACAGGATCTCAAGTATTAACATGCCCTGTATTTGAGGTAGGAGGGCAGCGAATTCACCATGCTTTAAATTTCAAAATAGTGAAGCAGCTAAAAGAGGCTGTAACAACATATGGTCCTCAAGCACACTTCACTGTAAGCTTGGTCGAATCCATTAACACCTTGGACATGACGCCAGCAGATTGGGCTAATATGTGTAAAGCTGTGCTAAATGGAGGTCAATACCTATTATGGAAGGTTGCCAATGAGGAATTTTGCAAAGAGATGTCTAGGCGAAATGCAGCAGCTGGTTATCCTCAGAGAAATCTAGATTTGTTGTTAGAAAAGAGACCTTATGAGGATCAGCTACAACAAATTCCATATGATCCTGGCATATACGCACAAATTGCTGTAGAGGCAGTTAGGGCATGGAAGACTTTACAAGGACATGGAGGTTTACAAGGTCAATTATCTAAGGTAATACAAGGAGCTAATGAATCTTACGCTGGATTTGTAGATAGGCTTATTGAAACAGCTACAGAGTTTTTGGAAATACAGAACAAGCAATGCCATTATTAAAACAACTGGCTTATGACCAAGCGAATCATTGCTGCAGAGGTATCATTAGACCATGGAAACATGAAGATTTAAACACATTTATTAAATTTGGTAGAGACATTAATGAACAAGAGCAAGTCGTGGCAGCTGCAATAAAACAGGCTTTAGATGCCAGAGACATTAATGAAAAAGGGCAAATTGTGGCAGCTTTAGTAAAACAGGCTTTAGAAGACAGGCCAAGAACATGCTACAATTGTGAACAAACAGGACTTTTTAAAAGGAATTGCCCCATAGGAGGAGGGTTTAACAAAACTAGGTATCAAAGGACTAGAATACCGGGTATTTGGCCACGATGACGTAGAGGGAGACATTGGGCTAATGAATACCATTCTCAAACCACCATAGAGGGTACTTCATTATCAAAAAACAAACAAGCACCAGGTGTTTATCCACGATATCATGAAGAAAGGCATCCGGCTCCATTGCCAAAAAATAGAGAGGGGGGCCCAATGCTCTGGGGCCCGAAACCGCAAATATATGGAGCACTGGAGGAAACCAGCAACCCCATCAGTGTAGTGCCCACGACACATTGTTCATCAGATCCCTCATCAGACAAACCAGAGGGAGCGCAGGGGTGGACATCTGTGCCTCCGCCAGATCAATACTAACTCCAGAGATGGGAGTTCAAATCATTCCCACAGGGGTGAAACGACCTCTTCCCAAAAGAACAGTAGTCTTATTATTGGGATGCAGCTCTTCTACTCTAAAAGGACTTATGATGAGTCCTGGGGTAATTGATCCCGATTATGAAGGTGAAATAAAAATTATAGCCAGTTCTCCAAAGGGTATATCAGTAATTTCTCCAGGAGATAGAATAGCACAATTACTAATAATACCCAGCCCACATGATAAATTTTACAGTTATGCTGTAGAAAGAGGTTCCAAGGGATTAGGCTCCACAGGTGTAGATTGGGCTATGCTTTCTTTAAATTTATATTCTTGCCCCATGCTAAAACTAAATATTCAAGGACATGAATTCAATGGGCTACTGGATACAGGTGCAGACCTTAGCATCATCTGTCGTCAAGAATGGCCAAAACATTGGCCATTACAACAAGCCACTCAAACGCTTCGAGGCCTAGGAGTGGCGACTAATCCCCATAAAAGTGCAACGGTATTAGATTGGAAGGATCCTGAAGGATGTGAAGGAACTATACAGCCATATGTATTGGAACATCTTCCCGTAAATTTATGGGGATGAGATGTCCTAGATCAATTAGGTTTGACATTAACAAATAACATCAATCAAAATTCACCCACTATTATGGCTAGACAAGATTTTAGGAAAGGAAAAAGATTAGAAAAACAAGAACAAGGTATAGCAGCACCAATACAAAAAGATCAAGGAACAGATAGATATGGGTTGGATTTTCAGAAAGGGCCACTGAGACAATAAATATTACTTGGAAATCAGAAAGACCAGTATGGGTTCCTCAGTGGCCCCTGACTAAAGAAAAGATACAAGTAGCCCATGACCTGGTCAAACAACAATTAGCGGAAGGACATATACAACCTTCTGTGTCTCCCCATAATACTCTCATTTTTGTCCTTAAAAAGAAATCTGGTAAATGGAGATTATTGCAAGATTTAAGAGCCATTAATAATGGGATGGTTATTATGGGACCTGCTCAATCAGAGATTGCTCAATTGTGTGCTTTGCCAAAAACTTGGTATGTTTTCGTTGTAGATATTAAAGATCGTTTTATTTTCAATTCCAATTTATCCTGAGGATATTCCAAGTTTTGCATTTACTATACCTGCACTGAATCATGAAGGTCCTGACAAGAGATATGAGTGGAAAGTACTCCCTCAAGGGATGGCTAACAGCCCAACTATGCGTCAAATTTATGTTAACAAAGTAATCCAGCCACTTAGAAATCAAATTCCTGAAATACAAATTTTTCACTATATGGATGATGTATTATTAGCACACAAAGTTAAAAACCCATTGCTAGAATGGTATGCCACACTTACAAACGTATTAAAAAATTATAACCTAGAGATAGCAATAGGTAAAATACAATTAAATTTTCCAATTAATTATTTAGTAGCTCTATTATCCTCAACCATGGTCAGTCAACCAAAAATTCAAATACGAGTAGATCAACTCAAATCAATTAATGACTTTCAAGAGTTATTAGGAGACTTAAATTGGATAAGGCCTCATCTAGGTATACCAACAGGAGAGTTGGGACCTTTATTTGATATCCTAAAAGGACCATGAGATCCAAATTCACTCAGAATGTTAATGCCTGAAGCAAGAAAAGCAATAAAAATCATTGAAACATATATGGGAAATATGCTTTTGGATAGAGTTGATATAATTTTGCATTTATTATTTATTGTACTAACAACAAAAAAAATATTTCTACAGGAGTATTTTGGGAAGAAGGTCCATTATTATGGATACATTTATCTTATTCTTCTAACACTAATATTACTTGCTATCCTGAGGCTGAGGGAGAATTAATACTCATAGGAATAAAAGCAGCAATAAGAGTGTGTGTGGAATTTCACCCAATAAAATTATTACTCCATATACTATGAATCAAATTGATGAATTAGCTAATTAGTTAAATACTTGGGCAATAATCGTGTGTAAATCTAATGTTTCATTTGATAACCACTTACCATCTTATCTTTTATTGTCTTTTTGGTCATCGCATCCTGTAATTTTTCCAAAAATGACAAGAAAACACCTATCATGAATGCTCCAAATATATTCACCGATGGGTTAAATAATGGTACAACAGCAATAGTTACACCTGATCCAACTTTTATATTTTTAGTACCAAAACAATCAGCTCACAAGGTAGAGCTTAGTACAGTATTACAAGCTTTTGTGATTTTTAAAGATTCTGTATTTAATTTATTTTCTGATAGTCAGTATATAGTTAATGCTATAGTATCCCTTGAAGATGCTGGTAGGATTTCCCCTTTCTCTACTGTTTTCTCTTTGCTTTCCACTATACAAAGTCTAATCTGGGACAGAAAAGATCCATTCTTTATAGGACATATCAGGGCACATACAGGATTGCCTAAAGCCCTTAGTTTGGGCAATGATTTAGCAGATAAAACTAAAATTGACATACATACATATTTTCTTTACACTAGAAGAAGCAATAAATTTTCTTAAAAAGTTCCATGTCAATGCTTATACTTTACAAAAGCATTTCAAAAAAACTAAGGAACATCTAGACAAATTATAAAACAATGTCAAAATTGTGTGACCTTTTTACCACAAGTTAATCTTGGAGTCAATTCTAGAGGATTGATACCTAACCATATTTGGCAGATGGACGTCACACACTTGCCAGAATTTGGAAAATTAAAATATTTGCATGTTACAGTTGATATTTGTTCTGGATTTTTAATGGGCTCCCTTCATGCTGGAGAAAAAAACTAAAGATGTTATAGCTCATTGCTTACAAAATTTTGCCACTGTGGGCATTCCAAAACAGTTAAAAACAGATAATGCCCCCGGTTACACTTCTAACTCTTTTAAACAATTTTGCTCATCATTTGGCATTACTCATATAACAGGATTCCCATACAATCCACAGGGACAAGGCATAGTTGAAAGAGCACATCAAACAATAAAAATGAACTTATTAAAGCACAAAGACGGAATTGAGAAGGGGTATATATTCCCCAAAGATAAACTTAAATTAATGCTTTTTACTCTAAACTTTTTAAACTTGGATTCATCAGGACTTAGTGCTGTGGAAAGGCATATGTTTCCAAAAAATGTGCATAAGCCCAAGGTACTTTGAAAGGATATTCTAATAGGACAATGGAAAAGTGTTGACCCAGTAATTGTCTGGAGTCGGGCGTCTGTTTGTGTGTTTCCACAGGAAGAACAGCAGCTGATTTGGATTTTGGAGAGATTAACTAAAGTCCTGACCCAGTGATTGTCTTTAGTCAGGGGTCTGTTTGTGTGTTTCCACAGGAAGAACAGCAGGCAATATGGATTCCAGAGAAATTAACTAAAGTGATTTCTATAGACCAAAAAGAAGATGATTTGGCTCAAATTCATAACAGCTGATATCCAAAACTCCAGTTTGGCTATCCTTACATCTGCGACAGAACCAGGATGCTTTTTTCAATATCTATTTTATTATTGCCCTTTCCCACATCATGAAGTTCTATTTTTTTTTTTTTTTGAGCTTATACAGACCTAGGTTAATGTTTTGCTGATCAGTTCTATTTTTTGACTATAGAGTTTTTAGACATTCCAATGGTGATTTCACCTGTAAAAAGTTATAAGGCCTTTACTATTATGTTATGTGTTGTATATATTATATTATTTGTGCACACTTGTGTTTTGTGTTTTATGTTTGAATGTACATATATCCATATATCATATATGATGTGCGCTCATGAAAAAATGGATCCAAATTTTTTTTTTATTCACGTGATTTAAATAGTTTAATTTAAATTGGGTAAACAACTGTTGAGGATTGTTTTAATATGTGAACAAAAAAAGGAGTTTAGCAGAACTGTTTGTTGACTTTCATCTTTCCTTTTCATTATATTTAATAATTCTCTTCAAGATAATGTAAATCGTTAAGATAATTGGGTTTTTTAGTGCCTTCTGGAATGGTAAGTAATTTTTTCTTTAGCCATTATTGCCAGAATTCCAATCTTCAACCCAGTGCTGGTGAAGACAAAGATAAAACCAATCTACAGCTTCTGCAATAGCCATCACTGAACTGCTTGCAGAACTTGCCTGGAATATGTATCACTTGTATGCATTGTGAACTAACATGTATGCATTGTGAACTATCTGTTGGTGCAGCGACTTGTGGTAGTGTTGGGGTAATTTTGCTGATGCTCTCATTGGTGGAACAATTTTTCCAAAAGGAGACATCAATTGGCTTGGTGTATCTTCCCTATTCTCACTTTATAGAGGTCAGGAACCTTACAGAGGAAGGCGAAAGACTTCATCTGCAATGACTGTACTTTCGGCCATTTTGGTTTTGGATGCACACATGGGATCTTTCTTTAGATCCATAAGGGGATGAGAATTTAATCAACAGCCTCACACAGAGCTAAGAGGCTGATTCAGACACATTCCTTTCCAAAGCAATTAAGCAAAGAGCCACAGATGATTTCCATTCATTTCCATTTGAAAACTGTTTTCTTCAGGTTTCACAAAGGGGTGGCCTGAGGCAAAGAACTTCCTGACATTCAGGGTAACAGAACAATATGTAAGCAAAAGTCCCAAAGCAGGGTTTATCCACTGAGACTTTTCTGGTCACAGTGATCTGAGTTTTCTGAGCTTCTCGCCATTCACTTCAGCTATCCAGAACATAGCCATGTCACAGAGCTTGGAAGTGATTCATATCTTGGACACAAAACCATGAGCCTCTTCTGGAGAGTGGCCAGAATTCAGGAAGAAAACAGCAACTTAGGAAATTAGCAGGTGTTGCCCATCGATAAGGCAAGCCAAATTCCATACATAAATCGGGCAGGATGAATGCTGGGAAGCTTTCTACCAGACAGGACACCTCCATTGAATCATTCTCTTTTCTAATGTCTACAACCGCGATACACAGACATAGAAACAGTCGCCTTGTCAAATGACTTATTAAAAACAGTTCACTACAAACCAAACAAACCACCTTTCCTACATATTCTCAGAATATGAGACAAACCAAAAAACCACACCCACACAACAAAGGCACCTCCTTCCCTCAAATGGGTCTGTGACTATCCGGAGTGTCCTCTGACTGGTGGGCCACACTATGTTCCCCTGAGATGGCCTGTCCTGTATGAGATTAGGTCTCCTTGGTCAACTCTGTGAACTTGTCAGAAGCCAGGGGTGAGCCCCTACCTGCTTGCTCAGAAAAGGCCCCTCTTGTGAGCTTTCCTGTTATTTGGCCATTCCCACATCAGTAGGTATCAAGAAAGATTGACTCTATCCTTGGAAAATCAAAACAAGTGAGACCACTGAGACTGGGACTTGGACTGGCTCTGGGTGCCTGGCTTACTGGATCTAAGTTCAGAGAGTTTGATCACCACGGAAGTGAGGTAAGTCACTTCCTTCAGGAATTGAATGAGTTCACTGCCTTGGCAACCACTTTGTCCTAAGAGTTGACTCCAAGGGTCCCATGAGATGGAGGCTGCCCCTGCTTCCTGTGACACTTTCACAAGTTAGAATGGTATATCAACCATAGGCACACAGGAACAGCTCTCCACACAGGCCTGGTTTGGTCCATCTTCTCTACATTAATAAGAGAGAGGCTGATTCATACATATCCCTACATCCTGACCAGGTTGTTTTCCATGGAAGATGACTTTTGCTCTCTCAGGTCTTTCATAGCTGCCTACAACTTATCCAGGTGTCATTTATGTAGGACATTTGAGGTTCTCAACAGGTGGAAGATCGCCTACATTCCTGTATTGAAATACCAACTCCTTCCCTGCTCTTCTGTAAAATTAGATTGAGGGAAGAGTGTATGATTAGGGTGAATAACAGGTTCGATTTGGGTGAGGAATCATTCTGAGGGTTGAATAACAGTATTGGGAACCTGCGATACTTACAAGAATATATAGGTGAAATATAAGTATGAAAACAGAAATCTAGTTAAGATTTGAAGCCGAGAAGGGCATGGGAACTTGATTGGGATACTTAGCGTTGAATTACGTTCTGAACAGATGTCTCAGATAAATCGATATGCAATGGCATAGGACCATGTACCTTGAATGATTGAATGTAGAAGAGAACATCAAGTCAAAAAGGAATACTCGGTAGGAACAGGAGATAGTAGTTTTAGGAAGAAGAGTGAGTATAGGATCTGGACCAAAAGTTCTTTAGCAATATGGTTTCAGTTGAGAGTGAATGTAAATGTTAGCACATGTGAAGAGTCAGTCACGATGATGAACTGGGGAAAATATGGAGGAAAGCAGATATTAATAGAGACATTAGGAAATCAGGCAAAGTATAAACTGAGTCATAGGACTAGACATTTTCAACAGGGTTGAGTTTGGATATATAATGTTAGAAAGAAACAAATATGTAGTCACCAATAGGATTGACATTTGAGAGCATTAGGCAACCTGGACATGGGTGCATTTAGTAATCCATGCTCATTTTCCATTTAGGCTTTGGTACAATCATAGGAGTGACCTTTGTTTTATGTGTCCAGAATATTACTGTGATAAAATGTATATGTAGATCAGGAGACATGGGTATTTCTTCCACCATTTCTGGGAGCACTATTTTGAAGAAATATAAATTAGTATTGGGGGTACAAAGGGTATACCCTGTGTCATAGAATATATTGATAATGCATCAATTGACCATCATGTGAATAAATAATATAACTGGTTCCACTTTAAATAATGGATTGAATTGATATCTGAAAATATATAAGAAATCTAATATTGATATACAGTCATTCATTCCAACGAGTTATACATCTAATGGTAATATTAGGGTTATGGGTTATCATGAAAGGTGTGTGGGTTTTGCTTCAAAAGCGATTACGGAAATCGAAAATAATGTACTTGGAAAGAAGTCTCATGAAAATATCAGTCAAGAAACATGGAGAAATACATGTGTTCTGAAGCAGGAAGTAACTGAAAGTGAAACAAATGCCTATCAATTTGCTAACTTGTGGATGAAATATGTATCCTATGATGTGCATAAACTGAAGAAATAGCAATGTACCAGTGTTGAATAAAAATGAACTTCAAAATACACATCATGTCCCATAGTAATCTACTTGAATTGATGTTAAACAGGGTCAGTTACTGTAGAAATGTTAGGATATGTATGCACCATTCAACGAAGTTAGTTTTCAGTACTAGGAAACAAGTATGTATTTTAGGTGGATGAGTATTTCTGAGAATAATCTTGTGAAAAGTTGATTATAAATCCACATACATGAATATAAATGAATTTAGGGAGTCTACAATAAGACACATGTTTCATATTTTGAAAAATCTAGACAGAGTGCATATATATATATATATGTATATATATATATACATATATATATATATACACACACACACAGAGAGAGAGACATTAAAAATTGCAATATATATGCCAATCGAAATTTATCGTGAAATATATATCATCATCAGGTCCAAAAATATTAATTTCACTGAACATGGATTTTTGTATAAGGTTGTTCAAATAGGAAGCTCACCCATGGGTTGTATTTTCAGTTCCAACAGCGTTTACGAGGAGTGGTCATTTCTCACAATTTGTATCTGCCAATCAGCCACCTCATGAGACTGTATGTGTGATAACCAGGTAGGATTCTATATGTGCATATAAAAACACATGTTCTGAATAAGCTAGAGAGAATGGGAGACAGTAATTTACATATTTGTTAACTTTAAAAACACATGGAAAACTATTTCAATTAAAAATTGACTAGATTTATTACTCCTACCCTATATAATGCAAAAGGCAATTCCAACTATACACCATGCCTCCTATGAAATGCTTGTATTTCTATTTTGTTTGAGTTATTTTTCTCCATCATATTAGGATTAGTAGTCAGAGTCTATTAGGATATGGGTTAATGTCAGGGATTCAGTATTTCAAATAAATGCTGCACACAAATTTTTGCACTCTCATACAGAAAAATGCCTTGACATTACCCTCGCCTGAAGTAAGACACAATTAGAGGAGAAGAGTTAAAAATTCTGTGAATACATATCTGGAATGGAATACGCTCAGGAGTTCACAACCTTGGAGGTGGTAGAGGAGTTTCCAAAAGTAAGGGACAGGGTAAACACTCAACAAACATGGAGCTCTGCTGGCCTAAAGACTTCTTGAGAAACTGCCTCTGAGGTTGCGCACTTGAAATATAAGTATTTGTCAGGAGCTTCCTTTGTAGTGAGACCATCAAAGCTGGGTGTGCATGTATGTGACCTGGAGGACATAGTTTCTTATTTTCCACTGAACATGAGGCAGCAGTGCTGATTTCTCTCTATGTAGGTTAACAGTGTCCACTGGGGGCTAAGTTTCTCTCTGTGTGGACTGTGAAGCCATTTGGTCATCCTCCACTTTTCGTGGTATTTCTTACTGCTGCACTGGGAGTTTGTTATTTGCTTCACGAAATACAAGTAGTTCACCTGGTACAGTGCTGGAGGGAGTTCTGTCACCTGTGGTGGGTAAGGGTCTGCAAGAGAATGCACCAACCATGCTTCTATCCCACATAGCTTTTCCCTTGACAATAGCATCCTGATTCTGAACATTGCCCTGAAACCTCTCCAAAGAACAAGATGCCTTTACATATAAGGGTCTGCTGGCTGCACCATGTCAGTCACAAGCCATTTGGAAGACAATGGAAGATCCCCATGGCCCCACCACAGATGTTTTATCACACACCTGCCCTCCACTGCTCTAGGCCCACTACTCAGAAGGCTCGAACTTACTGGCATCTCTGTTCTACACCATTTGCATGAAACCCAGTGAATCAAGGCACTGTCTGTTATACTCATGATCAGAAACCGGACATCCAAACTTTCTCCAGTGGTACCTGGTCCTGGGAATTTCAAAAATTTCATGGTGTTTATCTAGCCATTTTTCAAGGATGAAGTTGGAGGCACTGTGGGTTTCAATTCATTCAGGAACCTTTAAATTTTGAGAAAGCTGATTTCAATGAAATCTCTATAGAACTCTCACAGACAAGGCTTCTCAAAGAGTGGCCAAAAGGTCACATGAAACCAGGCCCATTGAGGTCTACAGTGTGAGGTTCATGTGTGTTTTGACTCTCAACTATGGCTGCCAAGTCATTCAGAATAAAATCATGTGATATCCTGGCTGAAATTTCCAATGCTCTTTGGAAAGCCACCCTGGGCCTAGATCTCAGTTTCCAAGGGCAACTCTCATGTGTGGCCTCTTATAATCCCAACACAATTCATGACACCTCTTCTCTGAGTTCAGTTCCAGAACTCAGTGTCTAAGGGGAATCACACCAGAGTTCACACCCAGGTGGACCCAGTCTGTTAGCGTAAAAGAAATTGAAGTTGAAGTGTAAAATAGCGGGTGTTGTAAAGTTTCTAA
Source organism: Callospermophilus lateralis (assembly GCF_048772815.1). Lineage (NCBI taxonomy): Eukaryota > Metazoa > Chordata > Mammalia > Rodentia > Sciuridae > Callospermophilus > Callospermophilus lateralis. The sequence continues at coordinate 847,039 of NW_027514482.1, forward strand.
GCTGCAAAGCCAGAGTTAAAATGTAAAGGACCAGGTATTGTTAAGTTCCCATGCTAAACCTAAAACCTGAAATTCCTGTAGCTGTTAGGACAATTTCTTTCACTGCCCATTAAATATTCCCCCTGACCATCCAGTTGTTTAATAATCTAGGACCCTGTGCAGCTTGGCACCTAAGCATATCAGGGCCCAAACCAATCAGTTTGAATGTACCCCCCTCCTTAGGATCGACCTATCACCCCCGCCCGACCTGATTCCACCAATGAATGTGCTAATCAAGTTTGAGAGTTGTTGTTCGATTTTCCGGCTGATCAAGATGATTTCCTCTGATATATATAAAGCCTCTGCCTACCCAAAAAGTGTACTGAAGCACTGCTTAACCTCTTCTCGGGGATCTGGGCTGCTGTTGCTTGTTGAGTGAGCACAGAGCCCCAGCGAACTGAATTGGATCCTCAATAAATCCCCATTGCTGTTGCATGAGCCAGTCTCTTGGTAGTCTCTTCCTCCGACGTCTGCTGGAATCTTACAAGTCATCTCTTCCAACTGCCACACAAATGACCACAATTAAAAACAAAACACTCCCACATGGCCCTCTTATTCTTCCATATAGACACTCATCATATCCTCTGGCTAAAGGTTTCCATGAGGGGCGCAGCCCAAGACAGTGTCCAAAATAAGCTCCCTTGCCTCTTGTTTGCCTAAAGTCAGGGTGGCCTGGACAACCTTCCTGTGAACCAGGAGTGGTCAAATAGGCCTGCCATTAATACTACTTCGGTTCACCAATTTGAGGCCTACTGACTGTGGGGTTTAGATTCTTTATGTGAATTGGAGTAATCAGAAAACCCAAGCACCTATGGGCTAGCCTCTGCAGGGCTTTTAAGAACTCAATTGACCCAAAGGATCCCTATTCTCACTTGATGGAGGTCAGAAACCTTACAAAGGAAGGTGAGAGACTTTATCCATAATGACTGCTCTTTTGGCCAGTTTGGTTTGAATGCACACATGGGATCATTCTTTAGATCCATCAGGTGCTGATAATCTAAGCCACAGACTCACAAAGGGCCAAAAGGCTGAATCAGACACATCTCCTTCCAAAGAAATTAAGAAAAGAGCCACAGGGGATGTCCATTCATTTCCATTTGAAAACTGTTTTCTTCAGGTTTCAAAAAGAGATGGCCTGAGGCAAAGACCTTGCTGACATTCAGGTCAACAGAACAATAGGTAAGCAAAAGGCCCAAAGCAGGGTTTCTCCAATGAGACTTAAATGGTCACTCTGATATCTGAGTATTCTGAGATGCTCTCCATTCCCTTCAGCTATCCAGTACATGGCCATGTCACAGAGCTTGGAGGTGGTACATATCTTGGAGAGAAAACCATGAGCCTATTCTGGATATTGGCCAGAATTCAGGAAGAAAACAGGAACTTAGAAAGATAGCAGGTGTTGCCCATCGATAAGGAAAGCCTCAGACCATTAATAAATTTGGCAGGATACATGCTGGGATGCGTTCTACTAGACAACACAAATCCATTGATCCATTCTCTTTTCAACTGTCTACAACCACGGACACAGTGGGATTCAGAGACATAGAAACACTCGCCTTGTCAAATGACTTACTAGAAACAGTTCACTCAAAACCAAACAAACCGCCGCTACTACCTATTCTCAGAACATGAGACAAAACCACAAACACACACACACATACAAAGGCACCTCCTTCCCCCAAGTAGGACTGTGACTATCCAGAGTGTCCTATGACTGGTGGGTCATACTATGTTCCACTGAAATGGCCTGTCCTTTCTCAGATCTGGTCTCCTTGTCCAACTCTGTGAAGTTGTCAGGAGCCAGTGGTGAGCCACTACCTGCTTTCTCAGAAAAGGCCCCTCTTCAGAGCTTTCCTGGCATTTGGCCATCCACACATCAGTAGTTACCAAGAAACTCTGACTCTCTCCTTGGTAAATCAAAAAAATTGAGACCCCTGGGACTGGGACTGTGACTGGCTCTGAGTGCCTGGCTTCCTGGATACCAAGTTCAGACAGTTCCATCACCAAAGAAGTGTGATGAGGTCACTTCCTTCAGGAACTGAATGAGGTCACTATCTTGGCAACCTCTTTGCCTTCACAGTTGCTTCCAAAGGTCCCATGATATGAAGGCTGCCCCTACTTCCTGTGATACTTTCACAGGTTAGAATGGTATATCAACCATAGGCACCTAGGGACAGCTCTCCAGATAGGCCTGTTTTGGTCCATCTTATCTATATGAAAAAAAGAGAGGCTGATTCAGACACAACCCTTTATCCTGACCAGGTTATTCACCATGGAAGATGTCTTTTGCTCTCTCAGGTCCTTCATAGCTGCCTACATCTTCTCCATGGATCATTTCTGCATGGGCCTTTTAGGTTCTCAGCAGGTGGAGAATCCCCTACATGCCTGTATTTTGAGAGCAATTCTGTCCCTGCTCTTCTGAAAAGTTAGATTGAGGGATCAGTGTATGGTTAAGGTTAATAACATGTTTGATTTGGGTTAGGAATCATTCCGCTCAATTAATAATGGTATTGGGAACCTGTGACATTTTTAAGAATATATAGGTGAAATATAAGTATGTAAACAGAAATCTAGGTAAGATTTGAAGCCCAGAAGGGCATTGGGCCTTTGATTGGGATACTTAGCATTGAATTATGTTATGCACAGATGTCTCAGATAAATCGATATACAATGAAATAGGACCTTGTACCTTGGATGATTGAATGTAGAAGAGAACATCCAATCAAACAGGGATAGTCTGTAGGATCAGGAAGATAGTCGGTAGGTGTTGAAATGAGGGCGAGTATAGACTTTGGACCAAAAGTTCTTTAACAATAGGGTTTCGGTTAGAGAGTGAATGTCAATATCAGCACATGTGTAGGGTCACTCACAATGATGAACTGGGGAAAATATGTAGCAAAGCAGATATCAATAGAGACATTAGGAAATCAGGTATAGTACAAAGTGAGTGATAATATTAGACATTTTCAACAGGGTTGAACTTGACTGTATAATCTTAGGGAAAAATAAATATGGAGTCACAAATAGATTGACATTTGAGAGCATTAGGCAATTTAGACATAGATGTTTTAGTAATCCATGGTCAATTTCCATTTAGGCTTTGGTACAATCATAAAGGTGAACTTTGCATTTTGTGTCCAGATTATTACAGTGATAAAATGTATATGTAGATCAGGTGGAGTATTTCTTCCACTGTTTCTGGGAGCAATATTTTGAAGATGCATAAATTAGTATTGGGGGTACAAATGGGTGTACCATGTGTTTATGAATATTGAGATAATGCATGAAGAGACCATACTGAGAATTAAAAATATAACTGGTTCCAACTTTAAATAATGGAATGAATTGATATCTGAAAATATACATGAAATCTTATATTGATACACATACATTCATTACAACCATTTATATATCTAATGGAAATATTAGGGTTATGGATAATCATGAAAATTGTGTATATTTTGCTTCAAAAATCATTATGAAAATCAAAAATAATGTGTTTGGAAAGAAGTTTCATGATAAGACCAGTCAAGTAACCTGCAGGAATACATGTGTTCTGAAGCAGGAAGTGATTGAAAGTGAAACAAATACCTGTAAATTTGATAACTTTTGGATTAAATATATATCCTATGATGTGCAAAAAAAGAAGAAATAGTAATTTACCAGTGTTGAATAGAAATAAACGTCAAAATACATAACATGTCCCATAGGAATCAACTTGCTTTGATATTAAACTGGGTCAGTTACTATAAAAATATTAGGATTTGTGTGCACCGTTCACTGAAGTTAGCTTTCAGTACTAGGTAACAAATATGAATTTCAGGTGGATGAATATTTCTGGAATAATCTTCTGAAAAGTTGATTATAAATCCAAGTACATGAACATGAATAAATTTATGGAGTGTATAAAAGACACATATATTTCATGTTTTGAAGAACCTGGAGAATATATATATATATATATATATATATATATATATATATATATATATATATATATATACAAAAAACACACACAGAGACATTAAAAACTGGCAATATATATGCCAATAGAAATTCATCCTGAAATATATATCATCCATTGAAGCAAAAATATTTATTTTACTAAACATGGATTTAAGTAAAATGTTGTTCAACTAGGAAGCTCACCCATAGGTTGAATTTTCAGTTCCAACAGTGTTTAGGAGGAGTGATCTCTTCTCACAATTTGTATCTGCCATGTCATCCACCTCACCAAAATATAAGTGTGATACCAGGTGGGATTCAATATGTGCATTAAAAATACATGTTCTGAATAGGCTTCAGAGAAAGGGAAACAAGAATTCACATATTTGTTAACTTTAAAAACACATGGAGAACTTTTTCATTTAAAAATTGACTAGATTTGTAACACCTACCCTTTATCATGCAAAAGGCAAGTCCAACTATACAACAGGCCTCCTCTGAACTGGTTGTATTTCTATTTTGTTTGGGTTATTTTTCTCCATCATATTAGGATTAGTAGTGAGAGTCTAGTAGGGTATGGGTAAGTGTCAGGGATTCAGAATTTCGAATGGAAAATAGGAAAATTAATCTCATGTGTATTCAAATATGTGCTACACAAAAATCTCCCCACTCTGATCCAGAACAATGCCTTGACATTTCCTTCACCACAAGTAAGACACAATTAGAGGAGAAGAGTTAGAAAATTTGTGAATACATATCCGGAATGGAAAATGCTCAGGAGTTCACAACCTTGGAGTTGGGAGAGGAGTATCCAAAAGTAAGGGATAGGGTAAACACTCCACAAACATGAAGTTCTTTTGGCCTAAAGACTTCTTGACAAACTGCCTCTGAGTTTGGGCACTTAAAGTATATGTTGTTGTCAGGAGATTTAGCTTCCTTTGTAGTGAGACCATCAAATCTGGAATGGCATCTATGTGACCTGGAGGACATGGTTTCTTGTTTTCCAATGAACATTAGGCAGCAGTGATGAATTCTATCTTTGTCGGCAAACTTTGGCCACCTGGGTCTAAGTGTCTGCCCGCGTGGACTGTGAAGTCATTTGGTCATCCTCCACTTTTCGTGGTGTTTCTGGCTGCTGCACTCGTAGTTTGGTGTTGCTTCAAAAAATACAAGGAGTTCATCAGGGACACAGTGCTGGAGGGAGTTCTGTCAGGTGTGGTGGGTCAGGGTTTACAGGAGAATGCACCAACCAGGCTTCTATCCCACATAGCTTGCCCCCTTGACAAGAGCAACCTGATTCTGAACATTGCCCTGAAACCCCTCTATATAATAAGATGCCTTTACATATAAGGTTCTGCTGGCAGCAGCATGTCAGTCACAAGCCATTTGGAAGTCAAAGACATATTCACATGGCCCCACCACAGATGTTTATCACACACCTTCACACCACAGCTCTAGGCCCACTACTCAGCAGGCTCCAACTTACAGGCATCTCTGTTCTACTCCATTTTCATTAAACCCAGTCAATCAATGCATTGTCTGGTACACTCATGATCAGGAACCAGATATCCAAAGTTCTCCAGTGCCACCTGGTCATGGGAATTTCAAAACTTGCATGGTATTTATCTAGCCATTTTTCAAAAATGAATTTGAGACACTCTGGGTTTCAATTAATTCAGGAACCATTAAATGGTGAGGAAGCTCATTTCAATGAAAGCTCTAGAGAACTCTCATAGGCAAGGCTACAGAAACAGAGGCCAAATGGTAACATAAGCAAGGCCCATTGAGGTCTACAATGTTAGGTCCATGTGTGTTTTGACTCTCAACGATGGCTGCCAAGTCTTTCAGAATAAAATCATGTGATATCCTTGCAAAGATTCCAAGTTTTCTGTGCAAAGCCACCCTGGGCCTAGATCACAGATACCAAGAGCGAATCTCATGCGTGGCCTCCTAAAATCTCAAAACAATTCATGGCAATACTTCACTGAGGTCAGTTCCAGAAAGCAGTCTCTAAGTGGAATCACACAAGAGTTCAAGCCCAGGTGAACACAGTTATCTCTTCCAACTGACACACAAATGACCACAATTAAAACCAAAACACTTCGACATGGCCCTCATTTTCTTCCATATAGACACTCATCATAACCTCTGGCTGGAGGTTTTCATGAGGAGCGCAGTCCAAGACAGTGTCCAAAATAAGCTCCCTTGCCACTCATTTACTAAAGTCAGGGTGGCCTGGACATACTTTCTGTGAACCAGGCGTGATGAAATAGGCATGCTGTGAAGACTACACCGCTTCTCTACTTTGAGGCCAACTGACTCAGAGGTTAAGATTCTTTATGTGAATTGGAGTCATGAGAAAACCCAAGCACCTCTGCAGGGCTTTGGAGAACTCCTCTGACCCAAAGGATCCCTATTGATGGAAGTCAGGAACCTCACAGAGGAAGGCGAGACGTCATCCACAAGGACTGCTCTTTTGGCCATTTTGGTTTTGGATGCACACATGGGATCTTTCTTTAGATCCATCAGGTGCTGAGAATCTAAGCCACAGCCTCACACAGGGCCAAGAGGCTAAATCACACACATCCCTTTCCAAAGCAATAAAGCAAAGGGCCACAGGTGATGCCCATTCATTTCCATTTGAAAACTGTTTTCCTCAGGCTTCACAAAGGGGTGGCCTGAGGCAAAGAACTTCTTGAAATTAAGGGCAACAGAACATTATGTAAGCAAAAGGCCCAAAGCAGGGTTTCTCCACTGATACTTTACTGGTCACACTGATATCTGAGTTTTCTGAGATGCTTGCCATTCCCTGCAGATATCCAGTACATGGCCATGTCACAGAGCTTGGAGGTGGTACATATCTTGGACAAAAAAACATGAGCCAATTCTGGAGATTGGAAAGAATTCAGGAAGAAAATTGGTAATTAGGAAGATAGTAGGTGTTGCCCATCCTTAAGGAAAGCCGCAACCCATTCATAAATTGGGCAGGTTGAATGCTGGGAAGCTTTCTACTAGACAGGACAAATACATTGATGCATTCTCGTTTCTAATGTATACAACCACGGACACAGTGGAATACACAGACATAGAAACACTCGCCTTGTCAAATGACTTACTAGAAACAGTACACTCCAAAAAAAAAAAAAAAAAAACTAACCGCCTTTCCTACCTATTCTCAGAAGATGAGACAAAATCATAAACCCACAACCACACCCACAAAGTCACCTCCTTCCCCCAAGTAGGTCTGTGACTCTACGGAGTGTCCTCTGACTGGTGGGCCATACAATGTTCCCCCGAAATGTCCTGTCCTGTCTCAGATCTGGTCTACTTGGCCAACTCTTTTAAGTTGTCAGAAGGGAATTTTGAGCCACTACCAGCTTTCTCAGGAAAGGCCTCTCTTCAGAGCTCTCCTTGCTTTTGGCATCATAATATCAGTAGGAACAAAGAAAGACTGACTCTGTCTTTGGTAAATCCAAGCAAGTGAGCCCACTGGGACTGGGACTGGGACTGGCTCTGTGTGCCTGGCTTCCAGGATCCCAAGTTCAGAGAGATCCATCACCAAGGAAGTGAGGTGAGGTCACTTCCTTCAGGAACTGAATGAATTCACTGTCTTGTAAACCATTTTGTCCTAATAGTTGCTTCCAAGGGTCCCATTAGATGGAGGGTTCCCCTACTTCCTCTGAAATGTTCACAAGTTAGAAAGGTATGTCAACCTTAGGAAGCCGGGAATAGCTATCCACACAGGCCTGGTTTGGTCCTTCTCCTCTACATTAAGAAGAGAGAGGCTGATTCAGACACATCCCTTCATCCTGACCAGGGTGTTTGACATGGAAGATGACTTTTGCTCTCTCAGGTCCTTCATAGATGACTATATCTTCTCCAGGGTTCATTTCTACATGGATCTTTGAAGTTCTCAGCAGGTGGAAGATCCCCTACATTCCTGTATTGTAAGACCAACTCTGTCCCTGCTTTTCATTAAATTTAGATTGAGGGAACAGTGTATTCTTAGGGTTAATAAAATGTTTGAATTGGGTTAGGAATCATTCTGCGGGATGAATAATGGTATTGGGAACCTGCGATATTTATAAAAATATAGAGGTTAAATATATGAATAAAAACAGAAATCTAGGTAATTTTGAAGCCTAGAGGGCATTGGGCCCTTGATTGGGATACTTAACTTTGATTTACATTGTGCACAGATGTCTCAGAAAAATAGATATATAATGGCATAGAACCTTGTACCTTGGATGATTGAATGTCGAAGAGAACATCCAGTCAAAAACGGATAGTCGGTAGGATTAGGTAGATAGTAGGTTTAGGAAGAAGTGTCAATATAGGATTTGGAATATATGTTCTATCGCAATAGTGTTTTGGTTAGAGAGTGAAAGTAAACATAACTTCATGTGAAGGGTCAGTCACAATGATGAACTGGGGAAAATATGTAGGAAACCACATATCAATAGAGACATAATGAAATCAGGCAAAGTATAAAGTGAGTGATATGATTAGGCATTTTCAACAGGGTAGAGTTTGAATATATAATCTTTGGAAGAAACAAATATGTAGTCACCAACAGGATTGATAATTGAGAGGATTAGGCAACTTGGACAGGAATGTTTTTAGTAATCCATGTTCACTTTCCATTCAGACTCCGGTACAATCATAAGTGTGACATTTACTTTTTGTGTCCCGAATATTACTGTGATAAAATGTGTATGTAGATCTGGTGACATGAGTATTTCTTACACCATTTCTGGCAGTAATATTTAGAAGACATATACATAAGTATTGGTTGTACAAAGAGGTGTGCCCTGTGTCTATGAATATAGAGATAATGCATGAATTGACCACACTGTGAATAAATAATATAGCTGATTCCACTTTAAATAATGGATGGAATTGATATCTGAAAATATTTAAGATATCTTATATTGATATAAAATCATTCATTCCAACCAGTTATACATCTATTGTTAATATTAGTGTTATTGTTTATCATGAACGGTGTCTGAGTTTCGCTTCAAAAATGATTATGAAAATTGAAAATAATTTGTTTTGTAAAGAAGTCTCATGAAAAGACCAGTCAAGAAACATGGATGAATACATGTGTTCTGAAGAAGGAATTGATTGAAAGTGAAACAAATGCCTATAAATTTGCGAAACTGTGGATGAAAAATATATCCTATGATGTGCATAAACTGAAGAAATCATAATGTACCAGTGTTGAATAAAAATGAACGTCAAAACACACAGCATGTCCCATTGGAATCTACTCGCATTGATGTTAAACTGGGTCAGTTACTGTAGAAATATTAGGATTTGTATGCAACATTCACTGAAGTTAGTTTTCACTAGTAGGAAAAAATATGTATTTCAGGTGGATGAATATTTCTGAGAATAATCATGTGAAAATTTGATTATAAATCCACATACATGAAAATGAATGAATTTAGGAAGTGTGTAATAAGACACATATATTTCATATTTTGAAAAATCTGGAGACTGTATATATATATATATATATATATATATATATATATATATATATATACACACAGACATTAAAAAGTAGCAATATATATGCCAATCGAAATTCACCATGAAATATAAATCATCCACAGATGCAAAAATATTCATTTTACTGAACATGGATTTATGTATAATGTTGTTCATCTAGGAAGCTCACCCATAGGTTTAATTTTCTGTTCCAACAGTGTTTAGGAGCTGTGATGTCTTCTCGCAATTTGTATCTGCCAAGTAAGCCACCTCACAAGATTGTACGAGTGGTACCAGGTAGGATTCTGTATGTGCATATAAAAATACATGTGCTGAATATGCTACGGAGAAAGGGAGACACGAATTCATACATTTGTTTACTTTAAAAACACATGGAGAACTCTTTCAATAAAAAAATTAACTAGTTTATACCTTCTACCCAATATAATGCAAAAGACAATTCCAACTACACACCATGCCTTCTCTGAACTGCTTGTATTTCTATTCTGTTTGTGTTATTTTACTCCACCATATTAGGATTAGTAGTCAGAGTCTAATAGGGTATATGTTAGTGTCAGGGATTTAGTATTCTGAATGGAAATTTGGAAAATGAATCCAATGTGTATGCAAATATGTGCTACACAAAATTTTTCCCACTCTCATCCAGAACAATGCCTTGACAATACTTTCACCCCAAGTAAGATACAATTAGGGAAAAAGAGTTAGGAATTCTGAGAATACAAATCTGGAATGGAATATGATCAGGAGTTCACAAACTTGGAGGTGGTAGAGGAGTTTCCAAAAGTAAGGGACAGGGTCAAAACTCTCCATATAACAAGAGGCCTTTACAAATAAGGGTCTGCTGGCTGCATCCTGTCAGTCACAAGGCATTTGGAAGCCAATGGCAGATCGAAATGGCCCCAGCGCATATTTTGTGTCACACACCTGCCCAACATTGCTCTAGGCCCACTGCTCAGCAGGCTCCAACTTACTGGCATATCTGATCTACACCATTTTCATGAAACCCAGTCAATCAAGGCACTGTCTGGTATACTCATGATCAGCAACAGGACATCCAAAGTTTCTCCAGTGCCACCTGGTCATGGGAATTTCAAAAATTTCATGGTATTTATCTAGCCATTTTTCAAGGATGAAGTTGGAGGCACTATGGGTTTCAATTAATTCAGGAACCATTAAATGGTGAGGAAGCTCATTTCAATGAATGCTCTGAAGAACTCTCACAGGTAAGTCTTCCCAAAGAGTGGCCAAAAGGTCACATGAAGCCAGACCCATTTAGGTCTACAATGTGAGTTCCATGTGTGTTTTGACTCTCAACTATGGCTGCCAAGTCTTTAAAAATAAAATCATGTTATATCCTGGCTGAGATTCCCAGTGCTCTGTGGAAATCCACACTGGCCTTAGATCTCAGTTTCCAAGGGTCACTCTCATGCGTGGCCTAATAAAATCCCGACAAAATTCATGGCAATACTGCTCTGAGGTCAGTTCCAGAACTCAGTCTCTAATGGGAGTCACACCAGAGTTCAAGCCCAGGTGGACCCAGTCATCTCTTCCAACCACGATACAAATGTCCACAATTAAAACCAAAACACTCCCACATGGCCCTCATCTTCTTCCATATAGACACTAATCATTACCTCTGGTAGCAGGTTTCCATGAGGGGCGCAGCCCACAACAGTGTCCAAAATAAGCTCCCTTTTTCCCTCATTTTCCTAAACTCTGTGTGGCCTAGACAACCTTCCTGTTAACCAAGAGTGATCAAATAGGCATGCCGTTAATGCTGCTTTGCTTCTCCAATTTGAGGCCTAATTACTGTGCGGTTTAGATTCTTTATGTGAATTGGAATCATGAGAAAACCCATGCACCTATAGGCTAGCCTCTACAGGGCTTTAAATATCTCATTTGACCCAAAGTATCACTATTCTCACTTAATGGAGGTCAGGAACTTTACATAGGAAGGCGAGAGACTTCATCTACAATATCTGCTCTTTTAGCCATTTTTGTATTGGATGCACACATGAGATATTTCTTTGGATCCATCTAGTGCTGAGAATCTAAGCCACAGCCTCACACAGTGCCAAGAGGCTGATTCACACACATCCCTTTCCAAAGCAATTAAGCACAGAGCCACAGGTGATGCCCATTCATTTCAATTTGAGAACTCTTTTCTTCAGGCTTCACAAAGGGGAGGCCTGAGGCAGAGACCTTCCTGACATTCAGGGCAATAAAACAATAGGTAAGCAAAAGGCACAAAGCAGGCTTTCTCCACTGAGACTTTACTGGTCATACTGATATCTGAGTTTTCTAAGAAGCTCGTCATTCCCTTCAGGTATCCAGTACATGTCCATGTCACAGAGCTTGGAGGTGGTACATATCTTGGACACCAAAGCATGAGCCTATTCTTTAGAGAGGCCAGAATTCAGGAAGAAAACAGGAACTTTGGAGGATAGCAGATGTTGCCCATCCATAAGTCAAGCAGCAGTCCATTCATAAATTGGGCAGCATGAAGGCTGGCAAGCTTTCTACTAGACAGGACACATCCATTGATGCATTCTCTCTTCTTATGTCTACAACCACGAACACCGTTTTATATACAGACATAAAAACACTCGCCTTGTCAAAGTACTTACCAGAAAGAGTTCACTCAATCCAAACAAACCGCCTTTGATACCTATTCTCAGAACAAGTGAAAACCACAATCCTACACCTACACCCATAAAGGCACCTCCTTTCCCTAAGTAATTCTGAGACTATTTGGAGTGTCCTCTGACTAGTGGGCCACAGTATGTTCCCTTTAAATGGCATGTTCTCTCTCAGATCTGTACTCCTTAGCCAACTCTGTAAAGTTGTCAGGAGCCAGCATTGAGCAACTACCTTTTTCTCAGGAAAGGCCCCTCTTCAGAGCTCTCTTGGCATTTTGCCATCCTCACATCAGTAGGTACCAAGAAAGACTGACTCTGTCTTTGGTAAATCCAAACAAGTGAGACCACTGGGACTGGGACTGGGACTGGCTCTGTGTGCCTGGCTTCCTGGATCCCAAGTTCAGATAGTTCCATCAACAAGGAAGTGAGGTGAGGTCAATTCCTTCAGGAACTGAATGAGGTCACTGCCTTGGCAACCACTTTGTCCTAACATTTGCTTCCAAGGGTCCCATGAGATGCAGGCTGCCCCTACTACCTGTGACAGTTTCACAAGTTAGAATGGTATATCAACCATAGGCACCCGGGAACAACTCTCCAAACAGGCCTGGTTTGGTCCATCTTCTCTACATTAAAATTTGAGAGCCTGATTCAGACACAACCCTTCATACTGACCAGGTTGTTTTCCATGGAAGATGACTTTTGCTCTCTCAGGTCCTTCATAGCTGCCTACATCTTCTCCAGTGATCATATCTGCATGGATCTTTGAGGTTCTCAGCAGATGAACAATCCCCTACATTCCTGTATTGTTATACCAACTCTGTGCCTGCTCTTCTCTAAAGTTAGATTGAGGGAAGAGTGTATGGTTATGTTTAATAACATGTTTGATATGGGTTAGGAATTATTCTGCTGGATGAATAATGGTATTGGGAACCTGAGATATTTATAAGAATATAGAGTTGGAATATTGTAATGGTCGGGCAGGCATAGGAGGAAGAGACCACCAAGAGACTGTCTCATGCAACAACAAAGGGTTTATTGAGGGTCCAGCATGCTGGGGCTCAGAGCTCACTTGAATAGAGCAGAGAGTCCTGAGAACAGCTTAAACAGAGCTTATATACTTTCCTTGGAGAGGGCAGGGAGGGAAATTTATTGATGCGTCAGGGAGAGTGGGCAGTTTGCTTTCAACGGGATGATGGAGTACATTCTGCAGTTTGGCAGTTGGGGACAGCACATTCTGAGAACAAGATTAGCAAATAGTTCTCAAGATTTCAACAGTGTTTTATTAAGCATACAGAAAAATAGGAAGTGACAAGTACCTATTTTATTAACTTTTTATTCCCCAATTCTTCTTCTGGTTACTTTTAATCATGAAAGTGATCATTGAAGGGTGTCACATTTTATGTCTCCTAGTGGGGTATATTGTTGTCTGATTACCATAAGTTTAAATTGTCCAATTTGAGCTTCGAGAAAGGAAACTACATGGTTGAGCCAACAGGGTCCTACAGTTAGCAATAATATGAGGATTATTAATGGACAGGCCTGGGCTGATGAAAGCATAGTTAACCAGAGGGACTGTGTGAACCAAGACTCAAACCACCCTTTTTGGGCCTCTCTCTCTCGTTGACACTCTTAAAGGCATTTTCTTAATATACTCATAGGTTCTTATACAACTCCAGTATGGTCGGCATAAAAACAACCTTCTTCCCTCAATGCAGCACAAAGTCCCCCTTCTCTCATGAAGAGAAGGTTTAACCCTCGCCTGTTCTGTAAAACAACTTCAGAGAGAGAGGTTAAACATTCCTGTAAAGCTGTGATGGAGGTTTTATTATCTTTAATTTTTGGTCTATTGCTGCTTCTAATTGGGTCATTTGTTGTGTCCCATGGACTAGGGTTCCTGTGCTCACTCCTGCAGCAACTCCTATTCCTAATAGGATGGCTAAAGTGAGAGATACAGGTTCCCGGTGGAAACAGGTTGTATGCCCTCCGATTTGATCTTTAAATGAACATGCATCATCCTAGAACACTCTGGGAAACATCTGCACCATTACATAATTAATCACATCTGTTGACCATTTCATGAAAACATAAACAATGTTTAAGTATATAGAATTATACTGTTGTAGGTACGGAAAAGGAAAGGAATCTAAGATAGCACCGAAGACAGGGAAACAGCCCTATTTGGTTGCAAACGGATTTAGAGGGTATTGCTTCTGTTGTAATCAATTAATCTTCTGAACCCCAAGTTTAGGTAGTTTCAGAATTTGTACCCAACATGTAAGGGAAGGGGCTCAGAAGTTCACAGTCTGCAGAAGTTCACAAAAAGCAGTTTTTGTTTCTGTTATTTTTTCCTCTGTTCTCGGCAAGTTAACTTTTCAAGGACACTTGGGACAGGGAGAGCTTTTTTTTTTCTCTTTTTTTTCTCCCTGCCAGCTGTTACCATGGAGCCTAGTTGGTAACTTCTTTACTTAGAATTGTAGCCATCTCTGTGAATCCCCAGCTCAAGGCCAGAGGCCTTGTTCACTTATTTTGTGAAAAACTCGTAAGGGGGTGTCTAGCTTAGGAGTGCTGATTTTTCCAGCCACTGGCCAAGTAGAACAGGGCGACATGAAAACACGGAGTTTATCTACATTGAATTCTTTTATAGGGACTCTTTTGCTGAAAGTCCTAAAGTCAGCAATGGTGAAGACTTCTGGAGAAGGTCATATAAGACTTTTCTGTGGGCCTGGTAAAGAGGGGCAAGACGTGGAAAGCAAGGCTGAGAGCAGCTCCGTTTATCTGAGAATTAGGAAGGAGAGATGTAAAAGAATATTGGGAAAGGGGTTTGTGAGTTTCCTGGCAACAAAAACTTGAGCAGTAGAACAGGTAGAGCAGAGGGGACGACAGGAGTGAGTATCCCAAAAAGCCTGTGAGGGACTTTAAATTCTTAGTCACCTGTTTTCAGTGATGACAAGGCAACTTTAAAGGTCACTTTCATTACATCTTGGATAGTGGTCTGAGGGATCTCCTCAGCTGGTTTGAGCTTTGGGTTAGCTGGTAAGAGGACCTGATGGAACCTGCTCTGGGCACTTACTGGAGAAAAGAGGACTGAGTGGGTGGAGGGGTACCTCAGTACCTGATACCTCAGCAAGGGCGCAATGGTCTGAGAACCGGCCGAGGTTTGGTTTTTTGATCTAGTAAATGGAGGGGAGAAATCAGGTTGCTGAGGTGGGAGTGAAAGCAGAGAGTCTGGAGCAGAAGGCTGAGGGTTAGGATCTATTGGAGAAGCATAGTTCAGGACGTGAGTGAAGGAGGGAAAAGGTCTTCACAAAGGGGAATCTCCTTCCACCCTTTTGATCACTTGTAGAAGTTAAAAATGTCATGCATAATTTGAGGATCTAGAGAGCCTTCTGGGGTCCATCGGTTTTGGTTGTCTAATTGGTAATATGGCCAATGCTGTGTACTGAATTTGATGGGGAGTTTGGGTTCCACCAGGCAGTCCCTGTATGCTACCATCCCCATGACTTACAGAAGAAGTTGGCTTTTTCCCCTCACAGCCGTGGCTCTTTGTGGCTTTGATAGTCTGCCATGCAAACATAGTAATCTGGGCTAGCCAACCTGCATCTTGCTCGCGTGTCCCTACATCCATAATGTTTGTTTCCATTATCGATGATACAGAAGGTATTTAATAGAATTTTAGTGGGATCCACTTTATCAGATATATCCCAATAGGAAAAACCTATAGCCAGCTGACAAATGTCTGGGTGGAGAGATGGCCACCAGGTCCCTATGGGGGCTGTAAGTGAGATAGACCATACTTCTTCTCTAGTAGGATTTGTGATCAGCCATCGCTGATGAACCACCTGATGAGGTTTAGGACTACTGGTGGCCAAGGGGAGAGTCTATAGCCTTATTCATATGGTGAATACACAATTTGAAAGGGTTACTAGTCATTTCCAGTTTCCAGCAAGAGTCTAGACAGAGTGCAGGCTTGAGATGAGAGGCATGGATCCAGGAATTGATTCCGTATACATTTACTGATATAGGTGTTATAAGTAGTACCTGGTATGTTCCTTTCCATCGGGGTTCCAGGAATGAAACCTGATGTCTTCTTATGTAGATGAAGTCTCTTACATTATATTGAAGTGCAGTCCCCTTGTCCCCAGTTTGGTAGGCCGTGGCCAGCTGTTTGAACAGATATCAATGAGTTCTTTCAAGAGCTTTAAGTCTGTCAAGCTAGGGGGTGTGGAAGGGATCCTTAGGTCTTAGAGTTGGGGTTAGGTCCCTTACTGGAGGAAGGGCACCATAGTGAATTTCACAGGTGGTGAGGTTACACAAAGAAACAGAGGGAGTATTTCTTGCATGAAACAGTGCATAAGGCAGGAGCATAGTCCAATCTTTTATGCAGGTCTCTAAGATTAATTTCGTAAAGGTCTATTTAATGGTTCTATTTATTTTTTCTACCTGTCCTGAGTTCTGGGGTCTATAAGCATAATGTAACTACCAATTAATAACCAGGGTACTGGTTAACCTATTCTCAGAACATGAGACAAAACCAGAATCCCACACCCACACCCACAAAGGCACCTGCTTCCCCCAAGTACATCTGTGACTATCTGGAGTATTCTCTGACTGGTGGGTCATACTATGTTCCCCAAAAATAGCCTGTCTTGTCTCAGATCTGGTCTTCGTGGCCAACTCTGTGAAGATTTCAGGAGCCAGCATGAGCCACTACCTGCTTTCTCAGGAAAGGCCCCTCTTCAGAGCTCTTCTGGCATTTGGCCATCCCCACATCAGTAGGTACCATGAAAGACTGACTCTGTCCCTGGTAAATCCAAAGAAGTGAGCCCACTAGGAGTAGGACTGGGACTGGCAATGGGTGCCTGGCTTCCTGGATCCCAAGTTCAGAGAGTTCCAACACCAAGGAAGTGACGTGAGGTCACTTCCTTCAGAAACTGAAAGAGGTCACTCCCTTGGCAACCACTTTGTCCTAACAGTTGCTTCCTATGGTCTCTTGAGATGGAGGATGCCCCTACTTCCTGTGACACTTTCACAAGTTAGAATGGTATATAAACCATAGGCACTCAGGAATAGCTCTCCACACAGGCCTGGTTTGATCCATCTTCTCTACATTAATAAGAGAGAGGCTGATTCAGATACAATCCTTTATCCTGACCAGGTTGTATGCCATGGAAGATGACTTTTGCTCTCTCAAGTCCTTCATAGCTGCCTACATCTTCTCCAGGAATGATTTCTGCATGGACCTTTGAGTTTCTAAGCAGGTGGAAGATCCCCTACAATCCTGTATTGTAAGACCAACACTGTCCCCGCTCTTCTGTAAAGTTAGATTGAGGGAACAGTGTATGTTAGGGTTAATAACATGTTCAATTTGGGTTAGGAATCATTCTTCGGGATGAATAATAGTATTGGGAAACTCTCTCAGATCTGGTCTCCTTGGCCAACTCAGTGAAGTTTTCAGGAGCCAGTGGTGAGACACTGCCTGCTTTCTCATGAACTGGCCCTCTTCAGAGCTCTCCTGGCATTTGGCCATCCTCACATCAGTAGGTACCAAGAAAGTCTGACTCTGTCCTTGGTAAATACAAACATGTGAGCCCACTGGGACTGGGACTGGGACTGACTCTGGGTGCCTGGCTTCTTGGATCCCCAGTTCAGAGAGTTCCATCACCAAAGAAGTGAGGTAGGTCACTTCATTCAGAAACTGAATGAGGTCACTGCCTTGGCAAACACTTTTTCCTAAAAGTTGCTTCCTAGGTTCCCATGAGATGGAGCCTGCCCCTACTTACTGTGACACTTCAAGCTAAGAATTGTATATCAAAAATAGGCACCCGGGAACAGCTCTCCACACATGCCTGATTTGGTCCAACTACTCTACATTAAGAAGAGAGAGGCTGATTCAGACACATCCCTTCATTTTGACCTGGTTGTTTTCCATGGAAAATGAATTTTTCTCTCTCAGGTCCTCCATAGCTGTCAACATCTTCTCCAGGGATCATTTCTGTAAGGACCTTTGAGGTTCTCAGCAGGTGGAAGATCCCCTACATTCCTGTATTGTAAGACAAACTGTGCCCCTAATCTTTTGTAAAGTTAGATTGATGGAAGAGTGTATGGTTAGGATTAATAACATATTCAATTTGAGTTAGGAATCATTCTGCAGGATGAATAATGGTATTGGGAATCTGCGATATTTACAAGAATAAATAGGTGAAATGTAAGTATGAAAACAGAAATTTAGGTAAGATTTGAAGCCCAGAAGGGAATTGGGCCTTTGATTGTGACACTTAGCTTTGAATTATGTTCTGCACAGATGTCTCAGATAAATCGATATAAAATGGCATAGGACCTTGTACCTTGGATGATTGAATGTCGAAGAGAATATCCAGTCAAAAGGGGACAGTAGGTGGATTAGGAAGATAGTAAGTAAGTTTAGAAAAAAGAGTGAGTATAGGAATTGCACCAAAAGTTCTTTAGCAACAGGGTTTCGGTTAGTGAGTGAATGTCAATATCAGCACATGTGAAGACTGAGTCACAATGATGAACTGGGGAAAATATGTAGGAAAGCAGATATCTATAGAGACATTATGAAATCAGACAAAGTATAAAGTGAGTGATAGTATTAGATATTTTCAACAGGGTTGAATTTGAATATATAATCTTAGGAAGAAACAAATATGTAATCATTAATAGGATTGACATTTGAGAGCATTAGCCAAATTGGACATGGATTTTTTTAGTAATCCATGTTTACATTCCATTTAGTCTTTGGTACAATCATAAGTGTGAACTTTGCATTTTGTGTCCAGAATATTACTGTGATAAAATGTATATGTAGATCAGTTGACAGAGTATTTCTTCCACCATTTCTGGGAGCAATATTTTGAAGACATATAAATTAATATTGGGGGTACAAAGAGGTGTACCCTGTGTCTATGTATGTAGAGATAATGCATGAAGAGACCATACTGTGAATAAATAATATAACTGATTACACTTTAAATAATCGATTGAATTTATATCTGAAAATATGCAGAAAATCTTATATTGATATACAATCATTAATTCCAACCAATTATACATATAATGGTAATATTACTTTAATGGTTTATCAAGACGGGTGTGTGAGATTTGCTTCAAAGCGATAATGGAAATTGAAAATAATGTGTTTGGAAAGAAGTCTCATGAAACGAGCAGTCAAGAAACATTAAGGAATACATGTGTTCTGAATCAGGAAGTGATTGAAAGTGAAACAAATGCCTATCAATTTGATAAATTGTGGATGAAGTATTTATCCTATGATGTGCATTAACTGAAGAAATAGTAATGTACAAGAGTTGAATAAAAATGAACGTCAAAATACACTTCATGTCCCATAGGAATCTATACGCATTGATGTTAAACTGGGTGAGTTACTGTAGAAATATTAGGATTTGTGTGCACCATTCACTGAAGTTTGTTTTCAGTACTAGGAAACAAATATGTATTTCAGGTGGATGAATATTTCTGATAATAATCTTGTGAAAAGTTGATCATAAATCCACATATATGAATATGAATGAATTTAGGGAGTGTATAATAAGACACATATATTTCATATTTTGAAAAATCTGGAGAGTATATATATATATATATATATATATATATATATATATATAAAACACACACACACACACAGACATTAAAAAGTTGCAATATATATGGCAATCTAAATTAATCATGAAATTTATATCATCCACAGATCCAAAAATATTCATTTTACTGAACATGGGTTTATGTATAATGTTGTTCAACTAGGAAGCTCACCCATAGGTTGAATTTTCAGTTCCAACAGCGTTTAGAATGAGTGATCTATTCTCACAAATTGTATCTGCCAATTCATCCACCTCACAAGAATGTACGTGTGGTACCAGGTAGGATTTGATATGTGCATATAAAAATACATGTGCTGAATAGGCTACAGAGAAAGGGAGACAGGAATTCAAATATTTGTTAACTTTCAAAACACATGGAGAACTATTTAAATTGAAAATTTGCTAGATTTATAACTCCTACACTACATAATGCAAAAGGCAAGTCCAACTATGCACCATGCCTCCTCTGAACTGCTTGTATTTCTATTTTGTTGGGGTAATTTATCTCCATCATATTTGCATTAGTAGTCAGAGTCCAGTAGGGTAGGTTTTAGTGTCAGGGATTAAGTATTTCGAATGAAAAATTAGATAATGAATCCAATGTGTATGCAAAAAATCTTCCCATTCTCATCCAGAACAATTCCTTGACATTACATTCGCCCCAAGTAATACACAATTAGAGGAGAAGAGTTAGAAAATCTGTGAATACATATCTGGAATGGAAAATGCTCAGGACTTCACAAGCTTGGATGTGGAAGGGGAGTTTCCAAAAGTAAGGGACAGGGTTGATAGACCCAACCTGATCATTTATTAAAATTGGGAGCCCACTTGCCAGAAAGCCATGAAAAGATAATTTTGGCTTTATTATAAATTACTGCAAATTCTGAACCTGCTTGGAATGTTTGCCCATGCCTTAAACTCACCCATGCCTGGCTCTCTGACCAGATTGCAGCCCTCTCTGAAACTTTAGTGACACCTCATAAATATTTTCTTTCCCTGGCCAGACAACGAGTCTCTGAGGCTCTAATGGTCCTCATAATTTCTGATGTTGGGGTGAGCTTAAAAAAAAATGTAAACTACCGTTAGTGTGATGCTTGTTAAAGTTCTGTTATCTGTAACCCCCTTTTTGTGCATCTTTCTGGGCTATATAGCTGGGCTATAGGAAAGGTGGGTTTGCTGTCTTGCTCCCGCCATTTTGGGAGGGAGAGGTAGCCTTTCCCTTTGAAATAATTAGCTTGCCTTAATTTGATTTTACTAGGAGTCAGTGGTCTTTACATGCGTTCCTGGTCTAATATTTTGGAGTTCCCCAGTGAGATGACCCTGCCGGACAAGATCACTAGACCAGACTGCTGTAAATTCTGAAGTTGACCTTTCTTCCAGGGCTCCAAGCTTGAGAGCAACTCTAGGGCTTGTGCAACTTGAGATGGTCCAAGGCCTTGGAGTTAGCCTTCAGTTCAGGGAGCACTGCAGTGAACCACCGCATTAAAACTATTAGCAAGCACCTGGTGGAGGAGGCATCCATAGGTAATTGGTGACTTTATAACATCTGATATCCGGTTAAGGGAGATCTCTTCTGATGACAGAGAGGTGGACTGAGGAGGCTCACATATACTCCTGTCTGGGACTGTAACAAGAATCATTCTGTCATCTGTTCTGTTCTCTAGGGAATTCATCTGGAAGGGTAGAGAGGTGCCAACGGGCACGCATGCGCTCCTACGGGGAGCTTTAGGAAGACATTGCATTGCTCCTCTGTTTTCCTGTTTCGGCGCCGGATTTCTGTTTTTTTTTTTTTTTGTTGTTGTTGTTTTGTTCTGTGTTCTATATGGTTTTTGTTTGTTTGTTTTTGTGCATTTTGTTGTGTGATTTCTGTGGTGAAAACTTAAGGATATCGGACATGAAAATAAAGCAAGTAAGCCTGACACCCTTTGGACTGAGTTTAAAGGAACTGCAATGAACTTTACACCCGTTTGTTAAGCAGTATGAGAGAAGCCCCTAGCTGGCTGCCTGGAGCACACTCACTGCAGAGGGCAGTGCCTGCGGGGGACCTAAGAACTGAGTATCTCCCAGGTTAATAAGTGAAACTCCTTTAAAATCCCTTGTCCCTCCAGATAAAGAGAGTCACAACCTTTTGGCAGAGTCCCTGTGTTTATCTTTGTTAGCAAAGCAATAAACCTTCGTTTTTCTTTTTCTCAAAACCCTGTCCTCATTTTTAAATTGGCATTAATTGGCTTCAAGTTCAGGAACCCAACTTTAAGTTACAAATTTTGATAACCCACCCGCACCCTGGAACTTTTTGAGAGCTGACTACAGAAATGTTAGGAGATGGAGCATGCTTGTGGTGGAACTGAACCAGAGGAGCAAATCCTGTAAGTAAAAGGAGGGACTGAGGGACTCCCAGCAGCTGCTGAAGCCTTATTTTTTCAGAGAATTCCCTAGGTCTTTCCCTGCAATTTAATGATAATGCCACCTCTGTCATCTTAAAAAAGAGGGAAAAAAAGGGGACACTAAATGCAGGAAAGTCACTATGGAGACCCTTGATTTTACATTTCAGGATGCTCCTCTGTGAAAACATCTGGTCCCCTTGTGGGGACATCTGTGGTGCAACTGGTGTAGGAGATTTTTCTCTTATCTGCTCTGTTTTAAAGGCTTCTGTCTGTCAGTCATAGTCTGAAGCTCCTTTCTGTCTGTCGTGTGTCTTTGTTTCTGGCACTTTAAGACATGGGCAATAATGTGTTGATATTATATATTGTTTCTTGGGAATGATTTTACCTGAATGTGTGTCTAAATGATGATGTTTTATTGTAACAATCTGGTAGCTTATTGGGTTTTTGAAGCATTGCAGAATCTTGCCATTAAAAGTCAGATTCAGATAATTGTTTAGTTTATGATTTCAGATAATTCATGCCAGAGAACTTAAATACTTAGGATGGAAAACTAAAGAACTCTACTTCCAAGTTGGCAAGAAATTTTCCAATCATTCAGTCTTTTTTTTTTTTTCACCAATTTTTAATTGGGTAGCCTGGGAAAATGTCACTGTGTGTACCAGTGCATTAATTTGGACAAGGATAGTAAATCATAGTATGGTATCTGTTGACAACACAAGATGTAAAGATATAAAATTTTGTAAATTTTGTCTTAAACTTGTATCAAAATTTTCAACATCCTATCTGGAAAATTATGGTTAAAATGCTTTAGGCCTGAGGTGTCTGCTCAGAATAGCAGTTTTTTCCTGATCCTTCCAGACCTCAGCCAGGACTTAGATTGAAATGCAAATGAAAGAAGCCTGCAAGATCAGTAGGAGACTGATATGAGGCTTAAGGAAAAAAAAAGTAAATAGTATGGTATTTAATAATTACTGGTCAGTTATTTTTTCTAGGACTCTTATTTTTTTCCTTAGATCCTTTAATTTTTCTAACTCATAATTTTGATCCTACAGACCTAGGTTAATGTTTTTCTGATCAGTTCTATCTTTGAGCAACTGTGGAGTTTTTAAAACATGGCAATGGAGATTTCACCTGCTAAAAGCTACAAGGCCTTTACTATTATTATGTGTGCACACTTTTGTTATTTGTTGTATGTCTATATATATATATATTCTTAATCATATATATGATACAGAAATTAACATATATAAGGAGCGCTCATAATAAAAAAAGCACTCATAAAAACAAATTTTAAGGGATGCCCTCTCTCACCACTTCGGTTCAACATAGTTCTCGAATCACTGGCCAGAGCAATTAGACAGACGAAAGAAATTAAAGGCATAAAAATAGGAAAAGAACTCAAATTATCACTATTTGCAGATGACATGATTCTATACCTAACAGACCCAAAAGGGTCTACAAAGAAACTACTAGAGCTAATAAATGAATTCAGCAAAGTGGCAGGATATAATATCAACACACATAAATCAAAGACATTCCTGTATATCAGCCACAAATCCTCTGAAATGGAAATGAGGACAACCACCCCATTCACAATATCCTCAAATAAAATAAAATACTTGGGAATCAACCTAACAAAAGAGGTGAAAGACTTATACAATGAAAACTACAGAAACCTAAAGAGAGAAATAGAAGAAGATCTTAGAAGATGGAAAAATATACCCTGTTCATGGATAGGTAGAACTAACATCATCAAAATGGCGATATTACCAAAAGTTCTCTATAGGTTTAATGCAATGCCAATCAAAATCCCAACGGCATTTCTTGTAGAAATAGAGAAAGCAATCATGAAATTCATATGGAAAAATAAAAGACCCAGAATAGCAAAAACAATGCTAAGCAGGAAGTGTGAATCAGGCGGGATAGCTATACCAGACTTCAAACTATACTACAGAGCAATAGTAACAAAAACAGCAGGGTACTGGTACCAAAACAGGTGGGTGGACCAATGGTACAGAATAGAGGACACAGAAACCAATCCACAAAACTACAACTATCTTATATTCGATAAAGGGGCTAAAAGCATGCAATTGAAGAAGGATAGCATCTTCAACAAATGGTGTTGGGAAAACTGGAAATCCATATGCAACAAAATGAAACTGAATCCCTTTCTCTTGCCATGCACAAAAGTTAACTCAAAGTGGATCAAGGAACTTGATATCAAATCAGAGACATGGCGTCTGATAGAAGAAAAAGTTGGCTATGATCTACATACTGTGGGGTTGGGCTCCAAATTCCTCAATAGGACACCCATAGCACAAGTGTTAATAACTAGAATCAACAAATGGGACTTACTCAAACTAAAAAGTTTTTTCTCAGCAAAAGAAAGAATAAGAGAGGTAAATAGGGATCCTACGTCCTGGGAACAAATCTTTACTCTTCACACTTCACACAGAGCCCTAATATGCAGAATATACAAAGAACTCAAAAAATTAGACAATAAGATAACAAATAACCCAATCAACAAATGGGCCAAGGGCCTGAATAGAAATTTCTCAGAGGAGGACATACAATCAATCAACAAGTATATGAAAAAATGCTCACCATCTCTAGCAGTCAGAGAAATGCAAATCAAAACCACCCTAAGATACCATCTCACTCCAGTAAGATTAGCAGCCATTAGGAAGTCAAACAACAACAAGTGCTGGCGAGGATGTGGGGAAAAGGGTACTCTTGTACATTGCTGGTGGGACTGAAAATTGGTGCGGCCAATTTGGAAAGCAGTATGGAGATTTCTTGGAAAGCTGGGAATAAAACCACGATTTGATCCAGCTATTCCCCTACTCGGTCTATTCCCTAAAGACCTAAAAAGAGCACACTATAGGGACACTGCTACATCCATGTTCATAGCAGCACAATTCACAATAGCAAGACTGTGGAAGCAACCTAGATGCCATTCAATAGATGAATGGATAAAAAATATGTGGCATTTTTACACAATGGAGTATTACTCTGCATTAAGAAATGACAAAATCATAGAATTTGGAGAGAAATGGATGGCATTAGAGCAGATTATGCTAAGTGAAGCTAGCCAATCCCTCAAAAACAAATGCCAAATATCTTCTTTGATATAAGGAGAGTAACTAAGAACAGAGTAGGGACGAAGAGCATGAGAAGAAGATTAACATTAAACAGGGATGAGAGGTGGGTGGGAAAGGGAGAGAGAAGGGAAATTTCCTGTAAATGGAAGAAGACCCTCAGGGGTATACAAAATTACATACAAGAGGAAGTGAGGGGAAAGGAGGAAAAATATGAGGGGGGAGAAATGAATTACAGTAGAGGGGGTAGAGAGAGAAGAGGGGAGGGGATGGGGGAGTGGGGATAGTAGAGGATAGGAAAGGCAGCAGAATACAACAGACACCAGAATGGCAATATGTAAATCAATGGTTGTGCAACTGATGTGATTCTGCAATCTGTATATGGGGTAAAAACGGGAGTTCATATCCCACTTGAATCAAGTGTGAAATATAATATATAAAGAACTATGTAATGTTTTGAACAACCTACAATAAAAATTAATTTTAAAAAAGTGGATCCAAAGATCTTTAATTCACGTGATTAAAATTGTTCAATTTAAATTGGATAAACAGATAAAAATAAATGTTTTTAAATTTAAGCTTACAAGTTTTTATAGGTGTTCAAAAATCTAGTAAAATATTAATATCTACAAAATGTCTAAAATGCCTTGATTCTAGGACTTTTCCTTCAACAAAAAAATGGTTTACACTGTTCAATACATTTGTCTAATATTTTAATAAATTAGTAAAGTAAATTTGATGTGGAATTTCTCATTCTTGAGTACATTTGTTAGATACCCGATTGATTTACTAAGGTCTGTATCAGATTGTAAAAATCAGTCATGTGTTAAAGAGACAAAAATTTCTGAAAACATAAGTTTACCCATAACATTGTGTTTATTAAGTTTTATTTTTTCTAGAGCAAGCAACCATAAAAATTAAACAACTGATTAAATAAGAACTGTTATTTTAGAGCACTCTACTGCCATTTCTTTAAAAGCTAAACTTGGTTAATCTAGAAATATCAATGTAATATTGATGCTATTAATGTGCTCATATCTTCCAGGTATACAAGTCTGTAAGTTAGAAACATTTAAAGAGCATTATATCAAGCTGGTATTCTGAAGTTGTATGGTAAAAAAAATGTACTGGGGATGTATTTACCTGTTATCAATAAGATATGTAAAGTTTTATGTTACTTTTTTCATTGGGGAACAATTTAAATGTATTTTTAAGTTAATCAGAGCCTAATATATGTAAAGGTTAAAATCTTTCAGCCTTTCTTTAATCCATGTTTTAAATGTGATGTCATATGATGTTAGATAATGTTCATGTGACCTCAAACAATTTATGTAAACTTTGTAAAATGATATTTAAAAAACAATGATCAGCTTTAGAACTAAAACACTTAATATTTATAAAGAGGCCTGCCTTACCTGAGATAAGGCTCTGTGTCCCATCTTACTACATGTGAGAATGACTACAAAAGGAGTAGGTCAGATTTTATTTCATTTAAAGTTATGGTCAAAAGTTCTTTTGTTTTTCTGTGAAGATTACTAGGATCTCAAACAGGGCATATAATGTATAACTCAGCCAAAAAATTCAGGGTAGCTATTACAGAAACTAAGTATTTTTACTCTTGTTAAAAAATTTTATTTTTAATTTGCTTATAATTGATCTAAAGATTCCCTGTTAGTCTTTTACAGAAGTGTTGCTTTAATAACACAACATGGGTTAATTTAAGATAATAAGTCATCACCTACAAGACAGACAGAATAATACATATCCCAATTAATGAAAAGATAAATAATAATTAAGTTATAGATATTAAAGCCCAGTACTCTCAATATAAGGCTGTTAAAATTTATTTGCTGGATGTTTAAGATTAGGATTTAAAATTAAAGTTAAATGAATCGGCCAAGAAAACAAATATTAATATTTTAAGGTATACACTTTATGTTAGCCTCCCAAAATAAGTAAGACTGGAGGTTACAAAGAAGGATTCTCAGACAGGAATGCGTGATAACTATAAAAAGAGACTATTAAGAGGAGCTGCCAGAGGCAGAAAATTTAGTTTAGGGCCTACAGATATTCCTAACCTACAGAGGTAGGCTTGGTGTTTGCTAGTACGATTATCCAGCCCTGAGTAACAGAATTAAAGGTTTCTCTATTAGACACAGAGGTCATACTAGAAAAAGGATTTTGCAAGATCAGATGACATTAAATTAATAAACTGTATCTTATGGGGAGGGACAACTGTAAAACAAAAAAATAAATATTAAGTTGACAGTCCTGATAACTGAGGATATTAAAGAATGGTGAGGGAACTTCTATACGGTGACATGTTCCAGCTGCTGCAACATTTATTCATTACTCATGGTTTTTGTTACTCTCATAGAAGAACCCATTCCCAGATGACTTTACAACCTGTTCTTCCCCAACCAGACTTCAAACCAAGCTGAAATCTAAAAGGCAACTCATGTCCCTCAACTAAATTCTAAAAGGCAACTCATGTCCCTCATGCCATGACCCTTACGTCACCCTCTCTCAGCGCAGAAGAATCCAAAATGCGTGAGGCCTCCCTTCTTACAACAATGGAGACAAAAATAAATAGACTATCAATATATGTAATTAATTAAGTCAGGTAAAATCAGGGAGACCCGTTTTGGGTGAGTTCTAGAAATTTGGAGACTGTTACCTGAGGGATTTAAATTTCCTCAGTGCACTTCCCTTAATCTATCAAAGATTTGAAAGGAACACATAAGAAAAGGGGGGAATGATAGGCCCAACCTGATCTTTTATTAAAATTGGGAGCCATCTTGCCACAAAGCCATGATAAGATAATTTTGGCTTTACTATAAATTACTGCAAATTCTGAACCTGCTTGGAATGCCTGCCCATGCCTTGAACTCACCCATGTCTGGCTCTCTGACCAGATAGCAGCACTCTGTGAAACATTAGTGACACATCATAAATATTGGCCTTCCCTGGACAGACAATGACCATCTCTGAGGGTCTAATGGTCCTCACAAATTCTGATGTTGGGGCCAGCAAAAAAAAAAAAAAAAAAAAAAAATATATATATATATATATATATATATATATATATATATATATATATATATATATACAAACTACCATTAGTGTGATGCTTGTCCGAGTTCTGTTATCTCTAACCCCCCTTTTGTGTAACTTTCTGGGCTTTAAAGCTGGGCTGTAGGTAAGTTGGGGTTGCTGTCTTGTTCTGGCCGTTTTGGGAGGGAGAGTTAGCCTGGCTGGTGAAAATAATAAGCTTAGTTTAATTTGATTTTAATTGGAGTCAGTGGTCTTTTCTTGCATCCTTGTCTAACAGGTAAACACTCCACAAACATGGAGCTCTGCTGGCCTAACGACTTTTTGAGAAACTGCCTCTGAGGTTGGGCACTTGAAATATATGTTGTTTTCAGGAGCTTTAGCTTCCTTTGTTGTGAGACCATCAAAGCTGGCTCTGCATCTATGTGACCTGAAGAAATTGGTTTCTTATTTTCCAATGAAAATGAGGCAAAGTGCTGAATTCTCTCTTTGTAGGTAAACTGTGGCCACTGAAGGCTAAGTGTCTCCCTGTGTGGACTGTGTACCCATTTAGTCATCCTCCACTATTCATGGTGTTTCTTGCTGCTGCACTGGGAGTTTGGTATTTGCTCTACAAAATACAAGAAGTTCAACTGGGACACAGTGCTGAAGGTAGTTCTGTCATGTGTGGTCGGTCAGAGTCTGCAGGAGAATGCACCAACCAGGATTCTATCCCACATAGCTTGCCCACTTGAAGATAGCAACCTGATTCGGAACATTGCCCTGAAACCTCTCCATATAACAAGATGCCTTTACATATCAGGGTCTGCTGGCTGCACCATGTCAGTCACAAGCCATTTGGAAGTCAATGGTAGATCCAAATGGCCCCAACACAAATGTTTTATCCCACACCTGCACACCACAGTTCTGGGCCCAATACTCAGCAGGCTCCAACATACTGGCATTTCAGTTCTACACCATTTTCATGAAACCCAGTCAATCAAACCACTGTCTGGAACACTCCTGATCAGCAACAGGACATCCAAATGTTCTCCTCTGACACCTGGTTATGAGTATTTCAAAAATTTCTTGGTATTTATCTAGCATTTTTCACGGATGAAGTTGGAGGCACTGTAGGTTTCAATTCTTTCAAGAACCATTAAATGGTATGGAAGCTCATTTCAATGAAAGCTCTGGAGAATTCTCACAGTCAAAGCTTCCCAAAGAGTGGCCAAAAGATCACATGAACCCAGGCCCATTGAGGTCTAGAGTGTGAGGTCCATGTTTGTTTTGAATCTCATCTATGGCTGCCAAGTCTTTCATAATAAAATCATGTGATATCCTGGCTGAGATTCCCGATGCTCTGTGGAAAGCCACCCTGGGACTTGATCTCAGTTTCCAAGGGCGACTCTAATGCGTGGCCTCCTAGAATCCCAAGAGAACTCATGGCAATATTTCTCTGAGGTCAGTTTCAGAACTCAGTCTGTAAGGGGAATCACACCAGACTTCAAGCCCAGGTGGACCCAGTCATCTATTTCAACCACCACACAAATGACCACAATTAAAACCAAAACACTCCCACATGGCCCTCATCTTCTTCCATATAGACACTCATCATAACCTCTGGCTGGGGTTTTCCATGAGGGGCAAAGCTCACGACAGTGTCCAAAATAAGCTCCCTTACCCCTCATTTGCCTAAAATCAGGGTGGCCTGGACACCCTTCCTGTGAACCAGTAGTGATCAAATATGCCTGCCATTTGTACTGCCCAGCTTCTCCAATATGAGGCGTACTGACTGTTTGGTATAGATTTTTTATGTGAATTGGAGTCATGAGAAAACCCAAGCAATTATGGGCTAGCCTCTGCAGGGTTTTGAAGAACTCATTTGACCCAATGGATCCCTCTTCTCACTTGATGTAGGTCAGAAACCTTACAGAGGAAGGCGAGGGACTTCAACCACAATGACTGCCCTTTTGGCCATTTTGGTTTTGGAAGCAAAAAAGGAATCTTTCTTTAGATCCATCAGGTGCTGAGAATCTAAGCCACAGCCTCACACAGGGCCAAGAGGCTGATTCAGACACATCCCTTTTGGAAGAAATTAAGCAAAGAGCCACAGGTGATTCCCATTCATTTCCATTTGAAAACTGTTTTCTTCAGGCTTCACAAAGGGTTGGCCTGAGGCAAAGACCTTCCTGACATTCAGGGCAACAGAACATTATGTAAGAAAAGGCCCAAAGCAGGGTTTCTCCACTGAGATTTTACTGGTCACACTGATATCTGAGTTTTCTGAGATGCTCGCCATTCCCTTCAGCTATCCAGTACATGGCCATGTCACAGAGCTTGGAGGTGGTACATATCTTGGACTCAAAACCATGAGCCTGTTGTGGAGAGTGGCCAGAATTCAGGAAGAGTACAGGAACTTAGGAATATTGTAGGTGTTGCCCATCCATAAGGCAAGCCACAGTCCTTTCATAAATTGGGCAGGATGAATGCTGTTAAACTTTCTCCTGGAGAGGACAAATCCATTGATGCATTATCTTTTCTAATGTCTACAACCAGAGATACAGTGGGATACACAGATATAGAAACACTTGCCTTGTCAAACAACTTACTAGAAACAGTCCACTCAATACCAAACAAATAGCCTTTCCTACCTATCACGCCTTTCCTACTGTATCAACATACACTAGTTATTCATCACCCCCTGCCCCGGTTATTTTGCTGCAGTGGGACTGCTGCAGATGGTGGCCCATACAGGGAGCCCTGGGACACTTGGGGGTAAGTGACGAATAAAAGCTGCCCATCCATAGATAGGATGGGAGCAAATCTGCTCATCCCTCCGCAGATAGGGGGAGAGGAAAAACGGTCATTTCAAAAAATGGAGAAGATTGATACAGTATGATTGTGTCTTGTTTTATCTCAGTGTATTGTATTGTCTTTGTGATGAAAATAAGGAAGGGGTGAGAAGTAAATTGATAATGGAAAGAGGCACCCCAGTGGAAACAAGAGCAATTAGGGCATGTGTTGATGGAAGCCCAGGAAGTCTAATCAGAAAGAAAAAGAAAGTTAAGAAGAAGAAGGATTATCAGGAAAAAAGTTTCAGCAAAAGGCTGTTACTGAATACTTTTCGTTTCCGGAGTGTGTGTGAATAGGCGCCTCGGCTGCCACATGCTCAAGCCAGTCACTGTGCAGCAAGGGCTTTTCAAGCAGTGGCAGCCGGCAATTCCCCGCCCCCAGCCTGGGGAGCGGGG
This sequence comes from Callospermophilus lateralis, assembly GCF_048772815.1. NCBI lineage: Eukaryota > Metazoa > Chordata > Mammalia > Rodentia > Sciuridae > Callospermophilus > Callospermophilus lateralis. The sequence continues at coordinate 878,564 of NW_027514482.1, forward strand.
CCCCGTGGCAGTTTGAGTCCTGGAAACTCCCCAGGGCCATCTGTGGCTGCCCAGGATGCTACAGCCAGCCATAGATGCTACTGGCTCCCTGATGTTTGGTCATTTTCAATGCCAATAACTAAGCTACAATGGTTCTCCCACACCCGGAAGATAATAAATAATAAGCACTATTAAGGCTTTTTTCAAATGTAAAAACCTTGAGTTAATGTACTAAATTTTTCAGAAGGTTGTTTTCTTAGCACCTGGTGGAATACTATAGGATTTTCTTTAGCCAGTGGTAGGAGTTCCTGCCTTCATCCCAGTGCCGGTGAGGACAAGGGTGGAAGAATTTCCAGTGTTGCTGAAAACCGGAGGAGACTTCGGCTGAGAAACGGAGGAGACTTTGGATCAAGCTAGCTGCCTTCAGAACTTTCCTGGGCTGTGATTTAAGCTAGCTGCCTGCAGAATTTACATGGACTGTGATTTAAGCTAGTTGCCTGCAGAACTTACCAGGACTGTGATTTAAGCTAGCTGCCTGCAGAACATACCTGGACTGTGGTTTACCTGAACTGTGAGTTAATCTATTGAGACACTGCTTTACCTGGACTGAGACAACAAACTGTAATCTATAACAAATTTTAACTCGGTGTCTTTGCTAACAGTGTCATTGCTGGTATTATTTCTCCAAGTGCTTCATCAATTGGCTTGTATTGTGACATTTTGTATCCTCCCTTTCTGTTTGTAGCAGGTTATTTATGGTGTTTCTGTAAAAACCACTGTGGTCTTTATTTAAATTAAATAAAAGGGGGAAATGTTAGAGTCTGTAAACATGTCAAAATAACACCTGGCATTTTGCCAGGGGAATGTTAGAGTGTGTAAACAAGTCTGGATGATGCCTGGCAAAATGCCAGAGGGAGTGGTTTGAGATGTAACAAAAGCGAGCCATTAAGTGTGGAGATTCCTGATTGGTTGACTGCAGTATCTAGTTTATGTTAATTAGATAAGCTGGGTGGAATGTATAAATACCTCTATTGTCCTACAATAAATGGCTTCCACTCCTGCTATATCAACATACACATGTTATTCATAACCCCCACCCCCCGGTTATTTTGCTCCAACCGGACCGCGGCAGTATCTGCCAAGTCAGAAACCTCTCAAGTATGAACAAGTGATACCAGGTAGGATTCTATATGTGCATATAAAAATACATGTGCTGAATAGGCTACACAAAAAGGAAGAGAGGAATTCACATATTTGTTAATTTTGAAAACACATGGAGAACTATTTTAATTAAAAATTGACTAGATTTATAACTCCTACCCTATATAATGCAAAAGGCAAGTACAACTATGCAACATGACTCCTCTGAACTGCTTGTATTTCTATTTTGTTTGGGTTATTAATCTCCATCATATTAGGATTAGTAGTCAGAGTCTAGTAGGGTATGGGTTAGTGTCCAAAATAAGCTCCCTTGCCCCTCATTTGCCTAAAGTCATGGTGGCCTGGACACCCTGCATGTGAACCAGGAGTGATAAAATAGGACTGCAGTTAATACGGCTCTGCTTCTCCAATTTGAGGCCTACTGACTGTCAGGTAACGATTCTTTATGTGATTTGGAGTCATGAGAAAACACAACCACTTCTTCAGGGCATTGAAGAATTCATTTGAACCAAAGGATTCCTATTCTCACTTGATGTAGGTCAGAAACCTAACAAAGGAACGCAAGAGACTTCATTCACCATAACAGATCTTTTTGCCATTTTGGTTATGGATGCACACATGGGATCTTTCTTTAGATCGATGAGGTGCTGAGAATCTAAGCCACAACCGCACACAGGGCCAAGAGGCTGATTCAGACACATCCCTTTCCAAAGAAATTAAGCAAAGAGCCACAGGTGCTGCCCTTTCATTTCCATTTGAAAACTGTTTTCTTCAGGCTTAACAAAGGGGTGGGCTGAGGGAAAGAACTTCCTGACATTCAGGGCAACAGAAATATAGGTAAGAGAATGGCCAAAGCAGGATTTCTCCACTGAGACTTTCCTGGTCACACTGATATCTGAGTTTTCTGTGATTCTCCCATTCCATTCAGCTGTCCAGTACATGGCCATGGCACAGAGCTTGGAGGTGGTATATATCTTGGACACAAAACCATGAGCCTATTCTGGAGAGTGGCCAGAATTCAGGAAGAAAACAGCAACTTAGGAAGATAGTAGGTGTTCCCCATCCATAAGACACACCGCAGTCCATCCATCAGTTGAGCAGGATGAATGCTGGGAAGCTTTCTACTAGACAGGATACATCCATTGGTGCATTCTGTTTTTTAATGTCCAAAACCACGTACACAGTGGGATACACCGAACTAGAATCACTCACCTTGTCAAACTATTTACTAGAAACAGTCCATTCCAAACCAAACAAACCACCTTTCCTACCTATTTTCAGAACATGAGACAAAACCACAAACTCACACCCACACCCACAAAGGCATCTCCTTCCCACAAGTAAGTCTCTGACTCTCCAGTGTGTCCTCTGTCTGTTGAGCCAAACTATGTTCCCCGAAATGGCCAGTCCTGTCTCAGTTCTGGTTGCCTTGGCCAACTCTGTGAAGTTGTCAGGATCCAGTGGTGAGCCACTACCTGCTTTCTCAGGAAAGACCCTCTTCATATCTGTCCTGGCATTTGGCCATTCTCTCAGCAGTAGGTACCAAGAAAGACTGACTCTGTCCTTGGTAAATCCAAACAACTGAGCCCAGTGGGAGTGGGACTGGGACTGGCTCTGGGTGTCTGGCATCTTGGATCCCAATTTCAGAGAGTTCCAATACCAAGGAAGTGAGGTAGGACACTTCCTTCAAGAACTGAATGAGTTCACTCCCTTGGCAACCACTTTGTCCTAACAGTTGCTTCCAAGGGTCCCATGAGATAGAGGCTGCCCCTACTTCCTGTGACACTTTCGCAAGTTAGAATGGTATATCAACCATAGGCACCCGGGAACATCTCTCAACAAAGGCCTGGTTTGGTCCACCTTCTCTACATTTAGAATAGAGAGACTGATTCAGACACGACCCTTCATCCTGACCAGGTGGTTTGCCATGCAAGGTGACTTTTGCTCTCTCAACTCCTTCATAGCTGCCTACATCTTCTCCAGGTATCATTTCTGCATGGACCTTTGAGGATCTCATCATGTCCCATAGGAATCTACAAGCATTGATGTTAAACTGGGACAGTTACTGTAGAAATATTTGGATTTTATGCACCATTCACTGAAGTTTGTTTTTAGTACTAGGAAACAAATATGTATTTCAGGTGGATGAATATTTTTGAAAATAATCTTGTGAAAAGTTGATTATAAATCCACATACATGTACATGAATGAATTTAGGGAGTATATAATAAGACACATATGTTTCATATTTTCAAAAATCTGGAGAGTGTATATCTATCTATCTATCTATCTATCTATACACACACACACACACACACACACACACACACACACTCAAACAGACATTAAAATGTAGCAATATATATATATATATATATATATATATATATATATATATATATATATATATGTATGTATATCATGAAATATATATAATCCACAGATCCAAAAATATTAATTTTACTAAACGTGGATTTATGTATAATGTTGTTCAACTAGGAAGTCACCCATAGTTTGAATTTTCACTTCCAACAGCATTCAGAGGAGTGATCTCTTCTGACAATTTGTATCTGCTAAGTCAGCAACCTCTCAAGAATGTACATGTGATACCAGGTAGGATTCTAAATGTGCATATAAAAATACATGTTCTGAAGAGGCTACAGAGAAAGGGAGAGAGGAATTCACATGGTTGTGAACTTTAAAAACACATGGAGAACTGTTTCAATTAAAAATTGACTAAATTTATAACTCCTACCCTATATAATGCAAAAGGCAAGTACAACTATACAACATGAATCCTCAAAACTTCTTGTATTTCTATTCTGTTGGGGTTATTATTCTCCATCATGTTAGGATTACTAGTCAGAGTCTAGTAGGGTATGGGTTAGTGTCCAAAATAAGCTCCCTTGCCGCTCATTTGCCTAAAGTCATGGTGGCCTGGACACCCTGCATGTGAACCAGGAGTGATAAAATAAGACCGCAGTTAATACTGATCTGCTTCTCCAATTTGAGGCCTACTGACTGTCAGGTATAGATTCTTTATGTGAATTGGAGTCATAAGAAAACCCAAGCACTTCTTCAGGGCTTTCAAAAATTTATTTGAACCAAAGGATCCCTATTCTCACTTGATGTAGTTCAGGAACCTAACAAAGAAAGGCAAGAGACTTCATCCATCATAACTGATCTTTTTGAAATTTTGGTTTTGGATGCACACATCGGATCTTTCTTTAGATCCATCAGGGGCTGAGAATCTAAGCCACAACCGCACACAGGGCCAAAGGGTGATTCAGACACATCCCTTTGCAAAGAAATTAAGCGAAGAGGCACAGGTGATGCCAATTCATTTTCATTTGAAAACTCTTTTTTTCAGGCTTCACATGAGGGTGGCCTGAGGCAAAGAACTTCCTGACATTCAGGGAAACAGATACATAGTAAGAGAATGGCCCATAGCAGGGTTTCTCCACTGAGACTTTCCTGGTCACACTGATATCTGAGTTTTCTGAGATTCTCCCATTCCTTTCAGCTGTCCAGTACATGGCCATTTAACAGAGCTTGAGGTGGTACATATCTTAAACACAAAACTATGTGCCTATTCGGGAGAGTGGCCAGAATTCAGGAAGAAAACAGGAACTTAGGCAGATAGTAGGTGTTGCCCATCCAAGAGGCAAGCCGCAGTCCATTCATCAATTGGGCAGGATGAATGCTGCGAAGTTTTCTACTAGACAGAACACATCAACTGATGCATTCTCTTTTCTAATGTCGACAACCACGGACACAGTGGGATACACAGACATAGAAAGACTCGCCTTGTCAAACAACTTACTAGAAACTGTTCACTACAATCCAATCAAACCGCCTTTCTTTCGTATTCTCAGAACATGAGACAAAACCAGAAACCCACACCCACACCCGCAAAGGCACCTCCTTCCCCCAAGTAGGTCTGTCATATCCGGAGTGTCCTCTGACTGGTGGGCCATACTATGTTCTACCAAAATGGCCTGTCCTGTCTCAGATCTGCTCTACTTTGCCAACTCTGTGAAGTAGTCAGGAGCCAGCGGTGATCCACTACCTGCTTTATCAGGATAGGACCCTCTTCAGAGGTTTCCTGGCATTTGGCCATCCTCAAATCAGTAGGTACCAAGAAATATTGACTCTGTCCTTCGTAAATCCAAACAAGTTAGACCACTGGGACTTGGACGGGTTATGGCTCTGGGTGCCTGGCTTCCTGGATCCCAAGTTCAGAGACTTCCATCACCAAGGAAGTGAGGTGAAGTCAGTTCCTTGAGGAACTGAATGAGGTCACTGCCTTGGAAACCACGTTGTCCTAACATTTGCCTCCAAGGTTCCCATGAGACAGAGGATGCCCCTACATCCTGTGACACTTTCACAAGTTTGAATCGTATATCAAACATAGGGACCAGGGAACAGCTCTCCACACAGGCATGGTTTGGTCTATCTTCTCTGTATTAAGAAGAATGAGGCTGATTCAGACACATTCCTTAATTCTACCAGGTTGTTTGCCATTGAGATGACTTTTGCTCTCTCAGGTCCTTCATCGCTGCCTACATCTTCTCCAGGGATCATTTCTGCATGTACCTTTGAGGTTCTCAGCAGGTGGAAGATCCCATGCATTCCTGTATTGTAAGACCAACACTGTCACTGCTCTTCTGTAAAGTTAGATTGAGGGAACAATGTATGGTTAGGGTTAATAACATTTTCATTTTCGGTTAGGAACCATTCTGCTGGATGAATAATGTTATTGGAACCTGTGATATTTATTAGAATACAGACGTGAAATATATGTACATAAACAGAAATCTAAGTAAGATTTGAAGCCCAGAAATCATTGGGCCCTTGATTGGGATACCTATCGTTGAATTACATTCTGCAAAAATGTCTCAGAGAAATCGATATACAATGGCATAAGACCTTGTAACTGGATGATTGAATGTAGAAGAGAACCTCCAGTCAAAAAGTGATAGTCGGTAGGATTAGGAAGATAGTAGGTAGGTTTTAAGAAGAAGAGTGAATATAGGATTTGGACCAAAAGTTCTTTAGCAATAGGATTTCGATTAGAGTGTGAATGTAAGTTTCAGAACATGTGAAGATTTAGTCACAATGATGAACTGTGGAAAAGCAGATACCAATAGAGACATTACAAAAACAGGCAAAGTATAAAGTGAGTGAGAGGATTAGACATTTTCAAAAGGGTTGAGTTTGAATATATAATCTTTGGAAGAAACTAATTTGTAGTTACCAATAGGATTTTCATTTGAGAGCATTAGGCAACCTGGACATGGATGTTTTTAGTAATCCATGTTCACTTTTCATTTAGCTTTGATACAATCATAAGTGTGACCTTTGCTTTTTGTGTCCAGAATATTTCAGTGATAAAATGCATATGTAGATCAGGTGACATGGGTATTTCTTCCAACATTTCTGGGAGCAATATTTTGAAGACGTATAAATTAGTGTTGGGGGTACAAAGAGGTGTACCCTGTGTCTATGAATATAGAGATAATGCATGAAAATACCACATTGTGAATAAATAATATAACTGGTTCCACTTTAAATAATGGATTGAATTGATATCTGAAACTAAGTAAGAAATCTTATATTGATATACAATCATTCATTCCAACCAGTTGTACATCTAATGGTAATATTAGGGTTATGGTTTATTATGAGGGGTGTGTGAGTTTTGCTTCAAATGTGATAATGGAAATCGAAAATAATGTGTTTGGAAAGAAGTTTCAAGAAAAGACCAGTCAGAAACGGAGGAATACATGTTTTCTGAAGCAGGAAGTGATTGAAAGTGAAATAAATGCCTATAAATTTGTGAACGTGTGGATGAAATATATATCCTATAATGTGCATAAACTCAAGAAATAGAAATGTACCAGTGTTGAATAAAAATAAACTTCAAAGTACATATCACGTCCCATAGGAATCTACTTGCATTGATGTTAAACTGGGTCAGTTACTGTAGAAATATTAGGATTTTTTTTTTTTGGTGTTATACTACAATTTATTTTAGCACTAGAATGCCACAGAATGTAGATGAAAGAGCAATGGATTTTTATTTATAGCACTAATAATCTAACATTTAATGACTCTTTTGGGGAGTCTAGAAATTACATAAGGCTATGTAACATATATTTTATTATTTAACATTCATAAATGCTTGGGATTTTAGTAATATTTCTAGTTTTTTATTTTTTATTTTTTAAGTTGTTGATGGATCTTCATTTTGTTTATTTGTTTATGTGGTGCTGAGAATAGAACCCAGTTCCTCACACATACTCGGCAAACATGTTAACACTGAATCACAAACCCAGCCGCTCCACTTTTGTCTTAACATCGAACACGCCTCTCCCTCTTCTTTACTCACTTTCTTCCTCATTTTTCCCCTTCTCTCTCTTCCTTTTTCGTTTTTCCTCCATATCTATTTTTCTCTCATGGCATTACAAACAGTTGTATGCTATGAAATTTAAATTTGAGACTGTTTTTTATAGTCACTATTTTTTTTTAAAAAAATTTAATAATTATAATCACCTGATATATATATTACAATACATTTATTAAACATATGTGTCTATATTCATGCATATGCATTACATATATTATGTATATATATATATATATATATATATATATATATATATATATACATATATATTTAAAAGTACTTTGATTAGCCTGTTAGAAATAATATACACCAAGACTTTCTTAATTCTGAAGTCTTCCAGAATTAACATCTTACAATGAAAATCAAATAAACATATTTAAGAAAAAAGGTATCATTCTTTATTATCAATATTGATAATTTAATGTTTTTTATCACGTTACGCTGTAATATGGCATATTATATCTTATGAATTAGAGAAATTTTTTTGAACAACCTATTATTTAAGGACCATATGCACTGACATTTTAAATGGCTTTCTTATGATTTCAATTTCTATCAATTATGTATTAATTGCCAAATACTTATTTTAGTACTTTTCATATTCATAATTGATATAAAGTGAATTGTTTAATTTTTCTGGTAATTAGTTACTTATTACAGTAGGAACATTATTAATAGTTCTAAATTTTTATAAGTAAATGGTACAAAGATATTTTCATGCAAAATTAAGAATAATTGCATGCTCTAAATGTTTGATTGTTGATACATATAATACAGAGCTTTTGATGAGTCACTTCCCAGTAAAACATAAAATGCAAAGATATCGTTGGGTATGTATGTCCAAATAAAGATAATGAAAAATACACATTATCAGCTAGAAACTATTAAATAAAAGATGAAAAGAACAATCCAACACATTGTACCAACTTATCAGATGAGGCAGTATTCTGAAAGAATAGCCTAAGACTAGACCTGGTCCATGACAAAATATTTACCAAAAAATGAAATATGAAAAATATAGGAAATGCTATGAATTTTTCATGAAGGTAGGTGGATTATCCTTTAATCTCAATTAAGTGTATTTTCAAAAGCCAGTTTTCTGGTAAAATAAATTTGTGATAGATACAACTACACAAAACAAAGTTTCTGCTTAGCAAAATGAATGCATCTCAACACTTTTTTAGCTGATTTCTTGCCACTCAATTTTAAACCTTTATTTATTTATTTATTTTTATTGATTGTTCAAAACATTACAAAACTCATGATATATTATCTTTCATACATTTGACTCAATTGGGTTATGAACTCCCATTTTTCCCCAAATACGAATTGTAGAAGCACATTGGTTACACATTCACATTTGTACATAATGGCATAATAGTGATGTTGTATTCTGCTACCTTTTCTATCCCCTACTATCCCCCCTCCCCTCCCCTCCCATCTTTCCCCTCTACCTCATCTGCTGTTGTTCAATTCTCTCCATTGTTTTCCCCCCATTTTCCCTCACAACCTCTTATATGTAATTTTGTGTAACATTGAGGGTCTCCTACCATTTCCATATGCTTTCCCTTCTCTCCCCCTTTCTATCCCCCCACTCGTCTTTGTTTAATGTTAATCTTTTTCTCATGCTCTTCCTCCCTGTTCTGTTCTTAGGTGCTCTCTTTATATCAAAGAAGACATTTGGCATTTTTTTTAAGGATTGGTTAGCTTAGCTTAGCATAATCTGCTCTAATGCCATCCATTTCCTTGCAAAGTCTATGATTTTGCCATTTTTTAGTGCTGAGTAATCCTCCATTGTGTATAGATGCCACAGTTTTTTAACCATTCATCTATTGAAGGACATCTAGGTTGGTTCCACAGTCTAGCTATTGTGAATTGTGGCGCTATGATCATTGATGTGGCAGTATCCCTATAGTACGCTCTGTTAAGACCCTCTAGTCCGAGAAGGGTGATAGCTGGGTCAAATGGTGCATTCATTCCCAGCTTTCCAAGAAATCTCCATACTGCTTTACAAATTGGCCTTATCAATTTTCAGTACCACCAGTAGTGTACAAGTGTACCCTTTTCTCCACATCCTCGCCAACACTTATTGTTGTTTGACTTCATAATGGCTGCTAATCTTACTGGAGTGAGATGGTATCTTAGGGTGGTTTTGATTTGCATTTCTCTGACTGATAGAGATGGTGAGCATTTTTTTATGTACTTGTTGATTGATTGTATGTCCTCCTCTCTGAAGTGTCTGTTCAGGTCCTTGGCCCATTTGTTGATTGGGTTATTTGTTATCTTATTGTTTAATTTTTTTGAGTTCTTTGTATATTCTGGATATTAGGGCTCTATCTGAAGTGTGAGGGGTAAAAAATTGTTCCCAGGATGTAGACTCTCTATTTACCTCTCTTATTGTTTCTCTTGCAGAGAAAAAACTTTTTAGTTTAAGTAAGTCCCATTTGTTTATTATTGTTATTAACTCTTGGGCTATGGGTGTCCTATTAATGAATTTGGAGCCCGACCCCACAGTATGTAGATCATAACCATCTTTTTCTTCTATCACATGCAGTGTCTCTGATTTCATCACTAGCTCCTTGATCCATTTTGAGTTAACTTTTGTGCATGGCGAGAGAAAGGGATTCAGTTTCATTTTGGTGCATATGGATTTCCAATTTTCCCAGCACCATTTGTTGAAGATGCTATCCATCTCCCAATATGCTTTTAGCCTCTTTATCATATATAAGAATGTTGTAATTTTGTGGATTGATTTCTGTGTCTTCTATTCTCTACCACTGATCCACCTGCCTGTTTTGGTACCAGTACCACGCTGTTTTTATAACTATTGCTTTGTAGTACAGTTTGAACTCTGGTATCGTTATACCTCCAGATTCAAATTCCTGCTTAGAATTGCTTTTGCTATTCTGGGTCTTTTGTTTTTCCATATGAATTTCATGATTGCTTTATCATTTCTACAAGAAATGCCGTTGGGATTTTGATTGGCATCCATTTTAACCTGTAGAGAACTTTGGGTAATATCACCATTTTGATGATGTTAGTTCTGCCTATCCATGAACAGGGTACATTTTTCCATCTTCTAAGATCTTCTTCTATCTCTCTCTTTAGGGTTCTGTAGTTTTCATTATATAAATCTTTCACCTCTTTTGTTAGGTTGATTTCCAAGTATCTTATTTTCTTTGAGGATATTGTGAATGGAGTGGTTTTCCTCCTTTCCATTTCAGAAGTTTTGCTCCTGATATACATAAATGCCTTTGATTTATGCGTGTTGATTTTATATCCTGCCACTTTGCTTAATTCATTTATTATCTCTAGCAGTTTCTTTGTAGACCCTTTTGGGTCTGTTATATATATTATCATGTCATCCACAAATAGTGATAATTTAAGTTCTTGTTTTCCTATTTTTATGCCTTTAATTTCTATTGTCTAATTGCTCTGGCTAGAATTTCAAGAACTAAATTGAATAGAAGTGGTGATAGAGGGCATCCCTGTCTTGTTCCAGATTTTAGAGGCAATCCCTTCAGTTTTTCTCCATTTAGGATGATGCTAGCCTGAGGTTTAGCATATATAGCTTTTACAATGTTGAGGTAAGTTCCTGTTATCCCTAGTTTTTCTAGTGTTTTGAACATAAAGGGATGCTGTACTTTGTCAAATGTTTTTTTCTGCATCTATCGAGATGATCATATGGTTCTTGTCTTTAAGTCTATTGATGTGGTGAATAGTATTTATTGATTTCCGTATATTGAACCAGCCTTGCATCCCAGGGGTGAATCCTACTTGATCATGGTGCACAATTTTTTTTGATATGCTTTTGTATTCGATTCATCAGGATTTTATTGAGAATTTTTGTATCCAAGTTCATTAGAGATATTTGTCTGTAGTTTTGTTTCTTTGAAGTGTCTTAGTCTGATTTCAAGATCAGGGTGATTTTGGCCTCATAGAATGAATTTGAAAGAGCTCCTTCTTTTTCTATTTCTTGAAAGAGCTTGAAAAGAATCAGTATTAATTCTTCTTTGAAGGTTTTGTAGAACTCCGCTGTTTACCCATCCGGTCCAGGGCTTTTTTTCGTTGGTTATCTTTTGATGGCTTCTTCTATTTCTTCCTTTGTCATTGGTCTGTTTAAATTGTGTGTGTCTTCCTGACTCAATCTGGGCAGATCGTATGACTTAAGAAATTTATTGATATCTTCACTATCTTCTATTTTATTGGAATATAGGGTTTCAAAATACTTTCTAATTATCTTCTATATTTCTGTAGTGTCTGTTGTGGTATTGCATTTTTCACCCCCTATGTTAATAATTTGAGTTCTCTCTCTTCTTCTCTTCGTTATCATGGCTAAGGGCCTGTCAATCTTATTTATTTTTTCAAAGAACCAACTTTTAGTTTATCAATTTTTTCAATGATTTTTTGTTTCAATTTCGTTGATTTCTGCTCTTATTTTAATGTCGTCTACTACATTTGCTGTTGTTTTGCTCTTCCTTTTCTAGGTTTTTGAGGTGTAGTGTGAGTTCATTTATTTGTTGTTTTTTTTTCTTTTTTTGAGGAAAGAACTCCAAGAAATGAATTTTCCTCTTAAAACTGCTTTCATTGTGTCCCATAGATTACAGTAGGTTGTGTCTGTATGGTCATTTGTCTCTAAGAATTTTTTTGTCTCCTCCTTAATGTCTTCTGTAACCCATTGATCATTCAGTAGAATATTGTTCATTTTCCATGTGATGTAGGATTTTTCCTTCCTTCTTTTGTCATTGATTTCCAGTTTCATTTCATTATGATCTGATATGGTGCATGGTATTATCTCCATGCCTTTATATTTACTAAGAATTGCCCTATGACCTAATATATGGTCTATCTTTGAGTAGGATCCATCTGCTGCTGATAAGAAGGTGTATCCACTTGATGATGGTTGATATATTCTATATATGTCGGTTAAGTCTAGGTTATTGATTGTGCTGTTGAGTTCTATAGTTTCTTTATTCAGTTTTTGTCTAGAGGATGTGTCTAATGGTGAGAGCGGTCTGTTGACGTCACCTATAATTATTATGTTGTAGTCTATTTGACTCTTGAACTTGAGAAGAGTTTGTTTTATGAGTGTGGCAGCTCATTTGTTTGCTGCATACAAATTGGTAATTGTTATGTTATGTTGGTGGATGGTTCCTTTTAACGTTATATAGTGTCCTTCTTTATCCCTTTTGATTAACGTAGGTTTGAAGTTGATTGTATTTGATATGAGTTTGGCCACTCCTGCTTGCTTCCGTGTGCCCTGTGAGTGGTATGATTTTTCCCAACCTTTTACTTTCAGCCTGTGTATGTCTTTACCTATCATATGAGTCTCCTGAAGGCAGCATATTGTTGGATTTGTTTTTTTGATCCAGGTTACTACCCTATGTCTCTTGAATGGTGAGTTTAGGCCATTAACATTTAAGGTTACAATTGAAATATGATTTGTACATCCATTCATGTTAATTTATTTATTTATTTTATTTTGGCTAGTTTTTACTTTTTGGTTATTTTCCTCCCCCTTTACTGAGATACCTCCCACTGTTAGTTTGGGGCACTATTTTTCAATTCTTCTTCTTGTAGTATTTTGCCCAAAATCCTTTGCAGTGCTGGTGTTATGGGTGTGAATTCTTTTAGTTTTTATTCATTGTGAAAGACTTTAATTTTATTGTCAAATCTGAAGCTTAATTTTGCTGGATACAGTATTCTTTGTTGGAATTCATTATTTTTCAGTGTTTGAAATACATTGTTCCAGGATCTTCTCACTTTCAAAGTTTGTGATGAAAAATCAGTCGTTAATCTAATTGGTTTACCCCTGAATGTAATCCGCCTCCTTTCTTTCGTAGCTTTTAATATTCTCTCCTTGTTCTGTATGTTGGCTATCTTCATAATTATATGTCTTGGAGTTGGTCTATTATGGTTTTGAATGTTTGGGGTCCTGTAGGCTTCAAGGATTTGGCAATCCATTCCATCTTTCATCTCTGGGAAGTTTTCTAGTATTATTTCATTTAATATGTTGTCCATTCTTTCGGTTTGAATCACTATGGCTTCTTATATCCCGATGACTGTGAAATTTGTTTTTTTTATGACATCCCATATCTTTTGAATAGACTGCTCTTGGGACTTAAGCATCTTTTCTGTGTTGACTATATTCTTTTCAAGTTGATAAACGTTGTCGTCATTATCTGATGTTCTGACTTCTATTTGATATAGTCTATTTGTAATATTCTCGTTTGAGTTTTAATTAATTGTTTCCTGCATTTCTAGGATTACTGTTTGATTTTTTTTAAGATCTCTATCTCCTGGTAAAGCTTGTTCTTTGCCATTTGAATTTGTTTAATTCATTTTCAAAATAAACTTTTAGTGCTAGGACTTGCTGATTCATGTATTCTCTAATATCCCTTTCCATCTGAGTTAGGTAAGCCTTGAGTTTTTTTCCCTATCCCTGTTTCTGATGATTCTAGGTCCTCCTGTAGAATTAAGTTGTCCTGCATTGTTTGTACACATTTTTTTCCTTTGTTTTTTCATGATGTTCACGTTGTTTTCCATCTCTATTTGATTGCTGGTTTTCTGCTCTATTCTATAGATTTGTTTTGGTTTAATATATCTGTTGTCTCTCCTTTGTGTTGGTAGACTATGCCTGCTAAAGTGAATTCTGCTTGGAAGGAATTGCGATGGCTGAGCTCCAGTGATGTCACCTGTCTGCTATGGCGGGCCCCAGGCTCCTTGCCAGGGTGTTCAAATGGGAGTGGGCTGGGACTGATCTGTCTCTGTTTGTTTTCAACTCCCGGTCGCTGGCGGGCGGGCGGTCTCCAGCTGTCCAGTCACACAGTCATGGGTGGGCTGTCACTGGTGGGCGGGATATCTCTAGCCACCCAGTTGCACGTGCAGCCAGCGGGCGATTGGTCGCTGGTAGGCAGGCGGGCACCAGCCACCCAGTCGCACCAGCAGCGGGCTGTTTGTGACCAGTGGGCGGGCGTTCTCCAGCCGCCCAGTCACGCGGGCCTGGCCTCTAGTCCCCTGTTATCTCCTGCTAGTCCTGGTTTCTCGTGCTAGACCAGATTTCCCCTGAGTGATGCTCTCGGCAGCTCATACTGTCCTCTGGGCCTGCCGTTTCTTGGGTGTGGATGGTGTCTATGGGGAACCCCGGCACTCTATTGTTTTGATTTTTTCCTCTTGGCCCTCTCCCAGCTCTGGCTAGACAGGTTTCGTTTTCGCCGCTGATGGGAGGGGAAGTTGAAGGTCAGGTGCCTCTAGTTTTCCCGACGTCTTTATGCAGGCTCTCTCTGATAATCTCTCCAATGGAAAGCCTAAGAGAGATTTTATGTGAATTCCCTGCTGTATGGGAGATGAGCTGAGTAACACAAACCTGTTTTATTGTTGCAATCTGTTGGAGAGTGGCGGTGGTTACTTCTGCTCTCCAAGATGGTGGCCGTTGGTTTCCTTGGTGGAGTTTTTATTGTGGGGGGATAGAACTGTAGCACTTCCTTCCCCGTCTGAAATCCCAAACTCAGCCCGGGGCTCAGTTGGAGGTCAGCCAGCAGGATTCCACAGAATCTGCAGCAATGTTTCTCCCTGCCGGCTGGTCGCTTCTAGGTGGTGCCCTGCTGTCTCTAGCCACGGGGCAGGCCACACAGATTTGTCAGCCCGGATCTCCGGTCGCACATTTGGCTCGTGTTTGAGACTCAATTACCGGACCTCATTGGTGGAAATCGTTCTTCTAGGTTTCGGTGCACACCCATTTTTCTGTAAGATCCTAACAAGATAATTTTTTGTCGTTCTAACTCGTTATTCACCTGTGAAGTGGCGCAGTTCACAGGGTGTGAGTGGCAGATTCAGAGACATCCCTTCATCCTGACCAGGTTGTTTGCCATGGAAGATGACTTTTGCTGTCTCAGGTCCTTCATAGCTGCCTACATCTTCTCCATGGCTTATTTCTCCATGGACCTTTGAGGTTCTCAGCAGGTGAAAGATCCCCTACATTCCTGCATTATAAGATCAACTCTGTCCGTGCTCTTCTTTAAAGTTAGATTGAGGGAACACTGTAGGGTTAGGGTTAATAACATGTTTGATTTGGGTTAGGAATCATTCTGTTTATGAATAATTCTATTGAGAAGCTGTGATATGTATAAGAATATATAGTTGAAATATATGTAGGAAAACAGAAATCTAAGTAAGATTGGAATCCCAGAATGGCATTGGGCCCTTAATTGGGATACTTAGCATTGAATTACGTTCTGCACAGATGTCTCAGGTAAATTGATATACAATTTCATAGGACCCTGTACCTTGGAAGATTGAATGTAGATGAGAACATCCATTTAAAAAGGTATAGTTGTTATTGAATGGTTAATTAAATAGGTACTTGTCACTTCCTGTTTTTCTCTATGCTTAACAAAACACTGTTGAAATCTTGAGAACTGTTTGCTAATCTTGTTCCCAGAATGTGCTGTCCCCAGTTTTCAAACTGCAGAATTTACTCTCTCACCTGGTTGCATGCAAACTGCCCACTCCCACTGACCCATCAATAAACTTCCCTCCTTGCCCTCGGCAAGGAAAGTATATAAGCTCTGCTCAAGCTCTTCTCAGGGCTCTCTGCTGTATTCAAGTGAGCTCTGAGCCCCAGAATGCTGGAACTCCAATAAACCCTTTGCTGTTTCATGAGTCAGTTTCTTGGTGGTCTCTTCCTCCAATGCACGCCCGACCTTTACACATGAAGTTTCCACTGATATCTGGCAGCGGCGGATGAGAGACCCCAACGGGCTACTCTTGGGGTAAGTAAGTCTCCTATTCCTGGTTTCAGGTTTCAGGTTAGGACTTGGAAAAATGGCTATTGATGAAGAGTGTGAGCTCTCTCCGACAGTGGCTGACAGACGTGTCACAGAGCCACAGGCCACGTTCCTGGAGGACGCCCCAGAGGACTTGGGAAATTTAGTTATAATAGATTCCTCGACTCAGTGATATTTTGTTTTGGATTCGGTATTGCCAGCCCATTGGTTATTGCCGGCTACTCAGTCCTGATCTCAGTGTTGGACGTCCATTGCCTGTCTTTATTGTCTTGTCTTGTCTGTTTCATGTGTCGTTGCTTTCACTGTTTGTGGATCTTTCATTATGGGACAGAGCACTTCAATGCTAGATCTCAGTTTAAAGGGCGACTCTTATGCGTGGTCTCATAAAATCCCAACACAATTAATGGCAATACTTCTCTGAGCTCAGTTCCAGAACTCAGTCTCTAAGGGGAATCACACCAGAGTTCAAGCCCAGGTGGACCCAGTCATCTCTTCCAAATGCCACACAAATGACCACAATTAAAACCAAAACACTCCCCAATGGCCCTCATCTTCTTCCATATAGACACTCATCATAACCTCTGGCTGGACGTTTCCATGAGGGGCATAGCCCAAGACAGTGTCCAAAACATGCTCCCTTGCCGCTAATTTGCCTAAAGTCAGGGGGGCCTGGAAACCCTTCCAGTGAACCAGGATTGATCAAATACGCCTGCCATTAATACTGATCTTCTTCTGCAATTTGAGGCCTACTGACTGTCAGGTGTAGATTCTTTATGTGAATTTCAGTCATAAGAAAACCCAACCACATCTGCAGTGCTTTGAAAAACTCATTTGACCCAAAGGATCCCAATTCTCACTTGATGGACGTCAAGAACCTAACAGAGGAAGGAGAGAAACTTCACCCACAATGACTGCTCTTTTGGCCATTTTGGTTTTGGATGCACACATGGGATCTTTCTTTAGATCTATCAGTTGCAGAGAATCTAAGACACAGCCTCACACAGGGCATAGAGTTGGATTCAGACACATCCATTTCCAAAGCAATTAAGCAAAGAGCCACAGGTTATGCCCATTCATTTCCATCTGAAAACTGTTTTCTTCAGGCTTCACAAAGGGGTGGTCCGAAACAAAGAACTTCTTGACATTCAAGGCAACAGAACATTATGTAAGCAAAAGGCTCAAAGAAGGGTTTCTCCACTGAGAGTTTACTGGTCACACTGATATCTGTGTTTTCTGAGATGCTCGCCATTCCCTTCATCTATTCAGTACATGGCCATGTCACAGAGCTTGGAGGTGGTACATATCTTGGACACAAAACCATGAGCCTATTCTGGAGATTGGCCAGAATTCAGAAAGAAAATTGGAAATTACTAAGATCGTTGGTGTTGCCCATCCTTAAGGAAAGCTGCAATCCATTCATTAATTGGGCAGGATGAATGCTGGGAAGCTTTCTACAAGACAGGACAAATCCATTGATGCATTCTCTTTTCTAATGTCTACAACCACGGACATAGTGGGATACACAGACATAGAAACACTCGCCTTGTCAAACGTCTTAATAGAAACAGTTCAACCCAAAAAAACAAACCACCTTTCCTACCTATTCTCAGAACATGAGACAAAATCATAAATCCAAAACCACACCCATATTGGCACCTCCTTCCCCCAAGTAGGTCTGTGACTCTAGGGAGTGTCCTCTGACTGGTGGGCCATACAATTTTCCCCTGAAAAGTCCTGTCCTGTCTCAGGTCTGTTCTCCTTGACCAACTCTGTTAAGTTGTCAGAAGCTAGTGTTTAGCCACTACCTGCTTTCTCAGGAAAGGCCCTTCTTCAGAGCTCTCCTTGCTTTTGCCATCCTAACATCAGTAGGTACAAAGAAAGACTGACTCTGTCCTTGGTAAATCCAAACAAGTGAGCCCATTGGGACTGGGACTGGGACTGGCTCTATGTGCCTGGTTTACAGTATCCCAAGTTCAGAGAGATCCATCACCAAGAAAGTGAGGTGAGGTCACTCCCTTCAGGAACTGAATAAATTCACTGCCTTGTAAACCATTTTGTCCTAATAGTTGCTTCCAAGTGTCCCATTAGATGGAGGCTTCCCCTACTTCCTTTGAAACTTTCACAAGTTAGAATGGTATGTCAACCTTAGGAACCCGGGAATAGCTATCCACACAGGCCTGGTTTGGTCAATCTCCTCTACATTAAGAAGAGAGAGGCTGATTCAGACACATCCCTTCATCCTGACCAGGGTGATTGCCATGGAAGATGACTTTTGCTCTCGCAGATCCTTCATAGCTGACTATATCTTCTCCAGGATTCATTTCTGCATGGACTTTGGAGGTTCTCAGCAGGTGGAAGATCCCCTACATTCCTGTATTGTAAGACCAACTCTGTCCCTGCTTGTCTTTAAATTTAGGTTGATAGAACAGTGTATTCTTAGGGCTAATAAAATGTTTGATTTGAGTTAGGAATAATCCTGCGGGATGAATAATGGTACTGGGAACCTGAGATATTTATTAAAATATAGAGGTTAAATATATGAATGAAAACCGAAATCTAGGTAATTTTGAAGCCCAGAAGGGCATTGGGCCCTTGATTGGCATACTTAACTTTGATTTACATTGTGTACAGATGTCTCAGAAAAATAGATATACAATGGCATCGGACCTTGTAGCTTGGATGATTGAATGTTGAAGAGAACATCCAGTCAAAAACGGATAGTAGGTAGAATTAGGTACAGAGTTGGTTTAGGAAGAAGAATGAGTATAGGATTTGGAACAAAAGTTCTGGAGCATTAGGGTTGTGGTTAGAGAGTGAAAGTGAACATAAGTTCATGTGAAGGGTCAGTCACAATGGTGAACTGGTGAAAATATGCAGGAAACCACATATCTTTAGAGACATTATGAAATCAGGCAAAGTATAAAGTGAGTGATATGATTGTGCATTTTCAACAGGGTTGAGTTTGAATATATAATCTTAAGAAGAAACAAATTTCCCCTTCCTCTCCTGTTTTCTCTTTTCTTTCCACTATACAAAGTCTAATCTGGGACAGAAAAGATCCGTCCTTTATAGGGCATATCAGGACATATACAGGATTGCCTGGAGCCCTTAGTTTGGGTAATGATTTAGCAGATAAAACTACGCATGACATACATATTTTCTCTACAGTAGAAGAAGCTACAAATTTTCATAAAAAATTCCATGTCAATGCTAATACTATACATAAGCGCTTTAAAATAACTAAGGAACAAGCTAGACAAATAATAAAACAATGTCAAAATTGTGTGACCATTTTACCACAAGTTAATCTTGGAGTCAATCCTAGAGGATTGATACCTAACCATATTTGGCAGATGGACGTCACAAACTTGCCAGAATTTGGAAAATTAAAATATTTGCATGTTACAGTTGATACTTCTTCTGAATTTTTGATGGACTCCCTTCATGCCGGAGAAAAAAAACTAAAGATGTTATAGCTCATTGCTTACAAAATTTTGGCACTGTGGGCATTCCAAAACAGTTAAAAACAGATGTTGCCCCTGGTTATACTTTTACCTCTTTTAAAGAATTTTGCTCATCATTTTGAATTACTCATATAACAGGAATCCCATACAATCCGCAGGGACAAGGCATAGTTAAAAGAGCTCATCAAACTATTAAAACGTACTAATTAAACGAAAAAAAAGGAATTGGGAAGGGGTATATATTCCCCAAAGATAAACTTAAAATAACCCTTTTTACTCTAAACTTTGGAAATTTGGATTCATCAGGGCTTAGTCCTGTGGAAAGGCATATGTGTCCAAAAAATGTACATAAGCCCAAGGTACTTTGGAAGGATATTCTAACAGGACAATGGAAATGTCCTGACCCAGTAATTGTCTGGAGTTGGAGGTCTGTTTGTGTGTTTCCACAGGGAGAACAGCAGCCGATTTGGATTCCAGAGAGACTAACTAAAGCGATTTCTACAGATTAAAAGAATATGATTTGGCTCAAATCCATAGCAGCTGATATCCAGAACTCCAGTTTGGCTATTCTTACATCTGTGACAAATCCAGGATGCTTTTTTCAATATCTATTTTATTATTACCCTTTCCTATGTCATGAAGTTCTATTTTGTTTTTTGAGCTCATACAAACCTAGTTTAATGTTTTGCTGATCAGTTCTATTTTTGGACTATAGAGTTTTTAGACATTGCAATGGAGATTTCACCTGTAAAATGTTATAAGGCCTTTACTCTTATGGTATGTGTTGTATGTATTATATTACGTGTGCACACTTGTGTTTTTTGTTATATGTTTGAATGTACGTATGTCCATATATCATATATGATGAGCGCTCATGAAAAAATGGATCCAAATATATTTTTATACACTTGATGTAAATGTTTTAATTTAAATTGGGTAAACACCTGTTGAGGATTGTTTTAAAATGTGTACAAAAAAGGAGGTTAACAGATCTGTTTGTTAATTTCACCTTTTCTTTTCATTATATTTAATAATTCTCTTCAAGACAATGTAAATTGTTAAGAAAATTGTTTTCTTTTAGTACCTTCTGGAATGTTACATAATTTTTCTTTGGCCATTATTGCCAAAATTCCTATCTTCATCCCAGTGCCTGTAAAGACAAAGATAAAACCAATCTACAGCTTCTGCAATAGCCATCACTGAACTGCTTGCAGAACTTGCCTGGACTATGTATCACCTGTATGCATTGTGAACTCACCTGCATGCATTGTGAACAATATGTTGGTGAATTGACTTGTGGTAGTGTTGGGGTATTTTTGCTGATGATGTCATCGGTGGTACAATTTTTCCAAAAGGAGCCGTCAATTGGCTTGGTGTATCTTCCTCCCTTCTGCTGTCATGGTCGTTCAGCTAAAATTTGGGGGCCAACAGAGGTGAGACAAAGAACCTCACCCCCCGCTGGTACAAAGACCTCTCAACAGGTGTGACTGTATACTGGAACTGTAGCTAGTGACGGGTAAGATCCAATTGCAATGGTACCAATCTAAGACTGGAGGCTGATACCTTGAGGTCAGCTCATTCAATAATGGGTAAGCACCATATGTACTATTGGACAATCTAAGGCAGGCATGGTCCCTAAGCCACATGCTTGTTGTTTAAACAGAGAGGGGGAGGTGTTGAGAGGCACAGCCCAAGGGGCCTAACAAACTTTCAGACTGCCAGCTGATGATTGGCTAACAGCGGCCCCAGCAACATCAAGCTAATTGGCTCCTCTGCGGTGATGCTCATTGGAGATGCTCATTGAGCAGTTTCCCCACCCTTTCAGACTGCAAGCTGATGATTGGCTCAGAGCAGCCCCAGCAATATCTAGCTGATTGGCTCCTCTGTGGTAATGCCATTGGGCTGTTTCCCCACCCTTTCAGACAACGGAGCTGCTCATTGTGGGACTTTTTGGGCTCTGCCCACACGACCCAGCCAATCGACCTCAAGAGAAGGAGTGTGGAGGTTGAGAGCTTGTGGGAAGCCAGTAGTGGCAGTTGGGCTCTGAGGGTTTTTTTCGAGGAGCTAATTTTTAGTCATGTGTGGTTCTAAAAGTAATTTTAGTTTCTTTTGACAAGTGGCTCCTGAATTGTGACCAGCCAGATTGCAGCAATCCTAAAGTGATGGAGAAAAAGAACCCAAACAGAATAGAAATACAAGCAGTTTAGAGAGGCATGGTGTATAGTTGGATTTACCTTTTGCATGATAAAGGGTAGGTGTTATAAATCTAGTCAATTTTAAATTGAAATAGTTCTCCATGTGTTTTATAGTTAACAAATATGTGAATTCCTATCTCCCTTTATCTGTAGCCTATTCAGCACATGTATTTTTGAATGTACATATAGAATCCTACCTGGTATCACATGTACATTTTTGTTAGATGGCTGACTTGGCAGATACAAATTTTTAGAAGAGGTCACTCCTCCTAAACGTTGTTGGAATTGAAAATTAAAACTATGGGTGAGCTTCCTAGTTGAACAATATAATACATAAATCCATGTTCAGTAAAATGAATAGTTTTGGATCTGTGGATGTTATATATTTCATGATGAATTTCGATTGGCATATATATTGCTACCTTTTAATGCCTCTCTCTCTCTCTCTCTCTCTCTCTCTCTCTCTCTTTCTATATATATATATATATATATATATATATATATATATATATATATACATACACACACACACTCTCCAGATTTTTCAGAATGTAAAATATATGTGTCTTATTATACAATCCCTAAATGCATTCATATTCATGAATGTGGATTTATAACCAAATGTTCACAAAGTTATTTTCAGAAATATTCATTCACCTTAAATACATATTGTATCCTAGTACTGAAATCAAAATTCAGTGAATGGTGCATAGAAGTCCTAATTTTTCTACAGTAACTGACCCACTTTAACATCAATGCAAGTAGATTCCTATGGGACATGATGTGTATTTTGACCTTCATTTTTATTCAACACTGTTACATGACTATTTGTTCAGTTTATGCACATCATAGGATATATATTTCATTCACAATTTTGCAAATTGATAGGCTTTTGTTTCACTTTTAATCACTTCTTGCTTCAGTACACAAGTATTCCTCTATGTTTTTTGACTGGTCTTTTCATGATACTTCATTTTATTTTAGATTTCAATAATCACTTTTAAAGCAAAACTCACACACTCTTCATGATAAACCATAAACCTAATATTACCATTAGATGTATAAATGGTTGTAATGAATGTATGTATCTCAATATAAGATTTCCTGTAAATTTGTAAATATCAATTCAATCCAATATTTAAAGTTGGAACCAGTAATATTATTTATTCACAGTATGGTCTATTCATTCATTTTATCTATATTCCTAGACACAGGGAACACCTATTTGTACACCCTATACTAATTTATACACCTTCAAAATATTGCCCACAGAAATGGTGGAAGAAATACTCATGTCACCTGATCTACATATGCACTTTATCACAGTAATATTCTGGAAACAAAATGCAAAGTTCACACTTATGACTGTGCCAAAGCCTAAATGGAAAGTGTGCATGGATTACTAACAATATCCATGTCCAGATTGCCTAATTCTCTCAAATGTCAATCCTATTGGTGACTAAATATTTGATTCTTTCTAAGATTTTATACTCAACCTCTACCCTGTTGAAAATGTCTAATCCTATCACTCAATTTATACTTTGCCTGATTTCTTAATATCTCCATTGATATCTGCTTCCCCATATATTTTCCCCAGTTCATCATTGTGTCTGACTCTTCACATGTGGTGACATTTACATTCACTCTCTACCGCAAACCCTATTGCTAAAGAACTTTTTGTCCAAATCCTATACTCACTTTTCTTCCTAAACCTACTGACTATCTTCCTAATCCTACCAACTATGCCTATATGAGTGGATGTTTTCTTCTACATTCAATCATCCAATTTTCAAGGTCCTATGCCATTGTATATCGATTTATCTGAGACATCTGTTTAGAAGATATTTAAAAGCTAAGTATCCCAATCAAGGGCCCAATGCTCTTCTGGGCTTCAAATCTTACCTAGATTTCTGTTTTTATACTTATATTTCACCTATATATTCTTGTAAATATCACAGGTTCCCAATACCATTATTCATCCAGCAGAATGATTCCTATCCCAAATAAAACCTGTTATTACCCTAACCATACACTGTTCCCTCAATGTAACTTTACAGAATAGCAGGGAAAAAGTTGGTCTTACACTACAGGAATGTAGGGGATCTTCAACCTGCTGAGATCCTCAAAGGACCATGCAGAAATGATTTCTGGAGAAGTTGTAGGCAGCTATGAAGGACCTGAGGGAGGAAAACCCAACTTCCATGGTAAACAACCTGGTCAGAATGAAGGGATGTGTCTTTATCAGCCTCTTTCATCTTAATGTAGAGAAGATTGACCAAACCAGGCCTGTGTGGAGAGCTGTTCTTGGGTGCCTATGGTTGATATACCATTCCAACGTGTGAAAATGTCACAGGAAGTAGGGGCACCCTCCATCTCATGGGACCCTTGGAAGTAACTCTTAGGACAAAGTGGTTGCCAAGGCAGTGACTTCATTCACTTCCTGATTGAGGTTACCTCACATAACGTCCTGGGTGATGGAACTCTCTAAACGTGGGATTCAGAAAGCCAGGCAAGCACAACCAGTCCCAGTCCCAGTCCCAGTGGTCTCACTTTTTTTGGATTTACCAAGGACAGAGTCTGTCTTTCTTGGTACCTACTGATGTGAGGATGGCCAAAAGACAGGAAAGCTAAGAAGAGGGGCCTTTCCTGATAAAGCAGGTAGTAGCTCACCACTGGCTTCTGACAACTTCACACAACATTCTTCCCTCAATGCAGCACAAAGGTCCCTTTCACTCATGAAGAGGAGGTCCAACCCTCAACTGTTCTGTAAAAGAACTTCAGAGAGAGAGGTTAAAGATTCCTGCAAAGCTGTTATGGAGGTTTCTAATATATTTAAGTTTTGGTCTATTTCTGCTTCTAACTGGGTCATTTGTTGTGTCCCATGGACCAGGGCAGTGGTTCCTGTGCCCACCCTTGTGGCAACTCCTATTCTTTATAGGATGGCTAAAGTGAGGGACATATGTTCCCAGTGAAACCGGGTTGTATGTCCCACCTATTCGATCTTCAAATGAACCTGCGTCATGATAGAGCATTCTGGGTAACATATGCACCATTACACAATTAATCACATCCGTTTTTCATTTCATGAAAACATCAACAATGTTTTAGTATATAGAATTATACTGTTGTAGGGACGGACAAGGCAAGGCACCTAAGATAGCACCAAAGACAGTGAAACAGTCCTATTTGGTTGCACCCAGATTCAGAGGGCATTGCTTCGGTTGTAATCAATTAATCTTCTGAATTCCAAGTTTAGGTAGTTTCAGAATTTTGTACCCAACATGTAAGAGAAGTGGCTCAGAAGATCACACTCTGCAGAAGTTCACAAAAAGCTGTTTTTGTTTCTGTTTTTTTTTTTCTCTGTTCTGGGCAAGTTAACTTTTCAAGGACAACTGGGTGGGGGAGAGCTTTTACTTCCCTTTCTTTTTTTCCCCCTGCCAGCTGTTACCATGGAGCCCAGATGGTAACTTCTTTATCTTAGAAATGTTGCCATCTCTGTGAAGCCCCATTTCAAGGCCAGAGGAATTGTTCACATATTTTGTGAAAAACTAGTAAGGGGGTGTCTAGCTTAGGAGTGCTGATTATTTTTAGCCAGTGGCCAAGTGGAACAGGGCAACATTAAAAGAGGAAGGTTATCTATACTGAAATCGTTTATAGGGACATTTTGCTGAAAGTCCTAAAGTCAGCCATGGTGAAGACTCCTGGAGAAGGTCAGTGAAAACTTTTCTGTGGGCCTGGTACAGAGGGGGGAGACAGAGAAGTCGGGGCTTAGAGCAGCTTCATGGATCTGAGAATGAGAAAGGAGAGATGTAAAAGAATAATGGGAAAGGGGTTTGGGATATTCCTAGCAACAAAACTTGAGCAGTAGAACAGGTAGAGCAGAGGGGAAGAAGGGAGTGAGTATCCACAAAGCCTGTGAGGGACTTTAAATTTTTAGTAACCTGTTTTCAGTGATGAAAGAGCAACTTTAAAGGCCATTTTCATTACATTTGGATAAGGGTCTGAGGGCTCTCCTCAGCTGGTTTGAGCTATGGGTTAGCTGGAAAGAGGACCTGGTGGGACCCAGTGCGGGCAGTGACAAGAGAAGAGAGGAGTGAGTCGGTGGAGGGGTACCTCAGTACCTGCTTCTCAGCCAGGGGGCAATGGTCTGAGAACCGGTGTTGGTTTGGGTTTTTGATCTAGTAATTGAAGGGAAGAAATCAGGTTGCTGAGTTTGGAGTGACAGCAGATAGTCTGGAGAAGAAGGCTGAGGGTGAGGATCTATTGGAGAAGCATAGTTCAGGATGTGAGCGAAGGAGGGAAAAGGCCTCCACATAGGGGAATCTCCTTTTACCCTTTTGAGCAATTGCAGAAGTTAAAAAGGTCACACAGTATTTGAGGATCTAGAGACCCCTCTGGGGGCCATGGGTTTTGGTTATCTAATTGGTCATATGGCCAATGCTGTGTACAGAATTTGATGAGGAGTTCGGGTTCCATCAGGAAGCCCCTGTATGCTCACATCCCCATGACTTACAGAAGAAATTGGCTTTTCCTCCACACAGCTGTTGCTGTTTGTGGCTTTGATTGTCTGCCGGGCAAACATAGTAATCTAGGCTAGCCAACCTGCACCTGGCTTACCTGTCCCGACATCCATAATGTTTGTTTCCATTATTTATGGTACAAAAGGTATTTAATGGAATTTTAGTGGGATCCTCTTCATCAGGGATATCCTAATAGGAAAGACCTATAGCCAGCTAACAAATGTCTGGGTGGAGAAATGGCCACCAGGTCCCAAAGTGGGCTATATGTGAGATAGATTATACTTCTTCTCCAGTAGGATTTGTGATCAGCCATCGCTGCTGAAAGGGCTGATGAGGGTTAGAACTACTGGTGGTCAAGGAGAGACTCTATAGCTTCATCCACCTGGCGAATACACAATTTGAAAGGGTTACCAGTCTCTTCCAGTTTCCAGGCAGAGTCTGGACAGGGTGCAGGCTTGAGATGAGAGGCCAGGATCCAGGAAGTGATTCTGTCTACCTTTACCACTGTAGGTGTTATAAGTAGAACCTGGTATGGTCCTTTCCAGTGGGGTTCCAGGGATGACACCTGATGTTGTCTTACATAGACAAAGTCTCCTACTTGATATTGATGTGGAGTCCCCTCATCTCCAGGTTGGTAGGCAGTGGCCAGCTGTTTTCACAGGTATCGCTGAGTTCTTTCAACAGCTGTAAGTCTGTCAAGCATGTTGGTGTGGAAGGGATCGTTAGGTCTTAGAGTTGGGTTAGGTCCCTTACTGGAATAGGGGCCCCATAGGGAATTTCATAGTGGGTGAGGTTACACAAAGAAACAGAGAGAGAATTTCTTGCATGAAACATTGCATAAGGCAGAAGCATTGTCCAATCTTTTATGTCGGTCTCTAAGCTTAATTTCATTAAGGTCTCTTTAATGGTTCTATTCATTCATTCTACCTGTCCTTCACTCTGTGGTCTATAAGCACAATGTAATCCCCAGGGTACTGGCTAACCCCTAACGTACCTGGGTCATGAATGCAGGTCCATTATCAGACTCTGTTACCTTAGGCAGGTCGTATCTTGGAAAAAAATCTTCCAGGATCTTCTTGACCACCATTTGTGCTGTTTCTTTCTTTCTTTCTTTCTTTCTTTCTTTCTTTCTTTCTTTCTTTCTTTCTTTCTTTCTTTCTTTCTTTTTGGTGGGGAAGGCTTTAATCCATCCTGAAAATGTATCTACAAAGACTAGGAGATATTTAAGTCCATACCTTGCATGCTTAATTTCAGTAAAGTTCACTTCCCAGAATTGTCCTGGTCTTTTTCCTCCTAGGTGCTTTCCTCCAGGAAGCTTGGAAGGGTAAGCATAAACCAATTGATGGACCCGACAGGCTTTTGTTACCCATTCAGTCCTTTTGCTGTGATTTGGTTAGTGGAAAACTCTGTTCTTGATCCTTCAGGAATGCCTGCAGTTTCTTTGAACAAAGTTGAGTGAGTTGATGTACATTTTCTACTGACATAGTTAGAGCCATGACTATAGGAGTTTTTACTGAAGGATTTAGAAATCCCACTTGGTTGCCTTCAGGGTTAAAAGTTATTTTGGCGCAGAGCTTGGTGAGCAGATCTCTGCCCATCAATGGGACCAGGCATTCTGTGATTACTAGGAAGGATTGATGGATTTTCCTTTTCCCAGGTCCATGGTCCTCTTAGTTGTCCAAGCCCGATACTTACTGCCATTTGCCCCTTGAACTAGAGACCTTTTATTTGATAGATGGCCCAATGGGGCCTTAAGGGCTGAGTATATTGCCACTGTATCCACTTCAAAGTTTACTGGGGTCCCCTACACTTCAAAAGTTACCCTGAGCTCCGGGAGGGGATGTTAGCCCCGACTTTTGGAGTCATCCTCAAGAGTCAGAATGGCTGGCAGGAGTGGCTGTCCCTTTCTAGGGAACTCTTTGGCCCAGTGTCCTTTTTTTTACAGTAGGCACAGTGATCTGAGGCAAGGAGTGGCCTCTGGCGTGGGCCCAGGTATCCCTTCCTGTCTCCCTGTTTCTTAATTTCTGGCCTATTTGTTGTTGTGACCAGAACCTTAGTCAGCGCCTTAGTCTGTCTTTTGTTTCTTTTATCCTCCCTTTGTTCCCTTCTCTTCCTCAGTTTCTCTCTTAAAGTATACCTTCTCGGCTTCTCTGACTAAATCTCTCAAAGTCATATCTTGTAATCCATCTAAGCATTTTAACTTTCTTTTAATACCCGGGGCAGCTTGCCCAATAAAGGCCATTGTGACAGATGACTTTTGATCCTCTGCCTGAGGATTGAAAGGAGTATATCTTCTATATGCCTCCATAATTCTCTCTAGAAACATAGAGAGAGGTTCTTCAGGCCCTTGAATAATCTCTCTTACCTTGGCCTAATTAGTTGGTCGCCTAGCGGCCGCACGGAAACCCACTATTAGAGCCCGATGATAAGTGAACAGATGCTCCCTACCTTCAAAGATTTGGGGGCCACAGTTGGGTTGGTTCAAAGGAAAGCTGGCTTTGATTATCTTGGGAAGTTGTGTCAGTCACGCATCTGGTCAGAGGATATATTTTTCCAGCTTCCAGGAGTATTCTATTTTGATCCCCTGTCATGAAGACAGTCCCTATGAGTTGTTGGCAGTCATCTCAAGTAGGCTAGTGTGAAAACATCAATGACTCAACCAGACCTGTGTGCCAGGTGGGGTGCTCAGAAAAAGGGGGATTGTTATATTTCCAATTATGTACGTCTGAAGAGGAGAATGGCCAAAACTGGTAGGCTTGCATTTTTCCCCCCATGGCCGTCGTCAATCTTTGGCCCATAGGGATGGAGGGGGAGCATCATGGGAGTTCCAGTGTTTTCAACTATTCACTGCTGGCGAGTTCCTATAGCCGGGCCAGCTTCCTCAAGGGAAGGAAGGGCTGTGTATGCCACTGGGGAGCTATCTGGAGGGTGCTGTGCTCCTCCAATTGCAGAGAGGCTGAGTCAGCAGCAGGGGAATCACTTAGAGGGTGTTGGGGATTGGGGGAAGAGGGCAGGGGATAAGGAGGGGGAGGAGAATCCAGTAGAGTCAAATCTTTTGACTCAGGGAGAACAGAGGGTGGAGAAGGAAGAAGAGCAGAGGGTTTGAGAGATCATGGGGGAAGGAGTAGGAGCAGGGGCAGCGGTAAGGAAAGGCTTCACCCATGGAGGAGGAGATTTGCAGAGGTCCTGCAAAGTTAAGATATATGGCGGAATGATCCAGATGGCTATGTGGCCCTGGCTAAAAGACAATATCTCTAACTTTTTAAATTAGTGGGAAGTAGAAAGATCCTTCTAGAGGCCATCTGACTCGAAAGGTGGGTCATTCTGAGGCACAGAGCGTCTTCCAGGTCCAGTGTTTTACTAAATAAAAAAGATTCTGAGCCCTTATGTGGACTTTGGGCCAGTGATCAATGGTCAGGGACAGAGGCATTGAAGTGCTCTGTCCCATAATGAAAGATACACAAATAGTGAAAGCCACGACACATGGGGTCTCACATTCGCCGCTGCTGGATTTCAGTGGAACCTCCATATGAAAAGGTCGGGCAAGCCTTGGAGGAAGAGACCACAAAGAGATTGTCACATGCAACAGCAAAGGGTTTATTGGGGGTCCAGCATTCTGGGGCTCAGAGCTCAATTGAAAAGAGATGAGAGCCCTGAGAACATCTTAAGCAGAGTTTATATAATTTTCTTGGAGAGGGCAGGGAGGAAAGTTTATTGATGGGTCCGGGTGAGTGGGCAGTGTGCGTGCACACGGGTGAGGGAGTACATCCTGCAGTTTGGCAGTTGGGGAGAGCACATTCTGGGAACAAGATTAGCAAAGAGTTCTCAAGATTTCAAAAGTGTTTTGTTAAGCATACAGAGAAACAGGAAGTGACAAGTACCTATTTTATTAACCTTTCACTACCGACTATCCCTTTTTGACTGGATGTTCTCTTCTACATTCAATCATCCAAGGTACAAGGTCCTATAACATTGTATATCAATTTATCTGACACATCTGTGCAGAACATAATTCAAAGCTAAGTATCCCAATCAAGGGCCCAATGTCCTTCTGGGCTTCAAATCATACCTAGATTTCTGTTTCCATACTTATATTTTACCTATATATTCTCATACATATCACCGGTTCCCAATACCATTATTCATCCAACAGAATGACTCCTCCCCAAAATCGAACCTGTTATTAACACTAACCATACACTGTTGCCTCAATCTACCTTTACAGAAGAGCAGGGACAGAGTTTGTCTTACAATACAGGAATGTAGGGGATCTTCCACCTGCTTAGAAACTCAATGGTCCAAGCAGAAATGATCCCTGGAGAAGTATTAGGCAGCTATGTAGGACCTGGGAGAGCAAAAGTCATCTTCCATGGCAAACAACCTTGTCAGGATGAAGGGTTGTGTCTGAATCAGCCTCTCTATTCTTAATGGAGAGAATATGGACCAAACCAGGACAATGTGGAGAGCTGTTTCTGGTTCCATATGGTTGATATACCATTCTAACTAGTGAAAGTGTCAGAGGAAGTAGGGTATCCTCCATCTCATGGGACCCTTGGAAGCAACTGTTATAACAAAGTGGTTGCCAAGGCAGTGAACTCATTAAATTCTTGAAATAAGTGACCTACCTCACTTCCTTGGTGATGGAACTCTCTGAATTTGGGATCCAGGAAGCCAGGCACACAGAGCCAGTCCCAGTCTCAGTCCCAGTGGGCTCACATGTTTGGATTTACCAAGGACAGAGTCTGTCTTTTTTGGTACCTACTGATGTGAGGATGGCCAAATGCGAGGAGAGTTCTGAAGACGGGCCTTCCCTGAGAAAGCATGTAGTGGTCAGAACAGGCTCCTGACAACTTCACAGTGTTTGACAAGGAGACCAGATCTAAGACAAGACAGGCCTTTTCGGGGGAACATAAAATGGCCCACCAGTCAAAGGACACTCTGGATAGTCACAAACTTACTTGGGGGAAGGAGGTGCCTTTTTGAGTGTGTGTGTGAGTTTGTGGTTTTGTCTCATGTTCTGAGAATAGGTAGGAAAGGCGGTGTGTTTGGTTTGGAGTGGACTATTTCTAGAAAGAACTTTGACAAGGCAAGTGTTTCTGTGTCTGTGTCTCCCACTGTGTCCATGGTTGTAGACATTAGAAAAAAGAATGCATCAATGGATGTGTCCTGTCTAGTAGAAAGCTTCCCAGCATTCATCCTGTCCATTTTAGTAATGGACTGCAGGTTGCCTTATCGATGGGCAACACCTACTATCTTACTAAGTTTCTGTTTTCTTCCTGAATTTTGGCCACTCTCCAGAATAGGCTCATGGTTTTGTGTCCAAAATATTACCACCTCCAAACTCTGTGACATGGCTATGTTCTGGATAGCTGGAGGGAATTGGAGCATCTCAGAAAACTCAGATATCAGTGTGACCAGAAAAGCCTCAGTGGAGAAACCCTGTTTTGGGCCTTTTGCTATCCTATTGATCTTTTGCCCTGAATGTCAGGAAGGTCTTTGCCTCAGGCCACCCCTTTGTGAAGCCTGAAGGAAACAGTTTTCAAATGGAAATGAATGGGCATCACCTGTGGCTCTTTGCTTAATTGCTTTGGAAAGCCATGTGTCTGAATCAGCCTCTTGGCCCTGTGAGAGGCTATGGCTTAGATTTTCAGCACCTGATGGATCTAAAGAAACATCCAATGTGTGCATCCAAAACCAAAATGGCAAAAACATAAGTCATTGTGGATGATGTCTCTTGCCTTCCTCTGTTAGGTTTCTGACCTTCTTCAAGGGAGTATAGGGATTTTTTGGGTCAAATGAGTTCTTCCAAGCTCTTCAGAGGTGCTTGGGTTTAATCATGAATCCAAATCACATAAGGAATTTATACCTGACAGTCAGTAGGCCTCTAATTGGAGAAGTAGAGCAGTATTAGCGGCAGACCTATGTGATCAATCCTAGTTCACAGGAAGGGTGTCCAGGCCACCCTGAGTTTAGGCAAATGAGGGGCAAGGAAGCTTATTTTGGACACTCTCTTGAGCTGCGCCATTCAAGGAATCCTCCAGCCAGAGGTTATGATGAGTGACTCTATGGAAGAAGATGAGGGCCATGTGGGATTGTTTTGGTTTTAATTGTGGTCATTTATGTGGTGGTTGGAAAAGATGACTGGGTGCACCTAGCCTTGAACACTGGTGTGATTCTCCTCAGAGACTGAGTTCTGTAACTGACCTCAGAGTAGTAATTGCTTTGAAAATGGTTGTGTCTTAATTAGCCTCTTGGCCCTGTGTGAGGCTGTGACTTAGATTATCAGCACCAGATGGATCGAAAGAAAGATCCCATGTGTGCATCCAAAACCAAAATGGCCAAAAGAGCAGTCATTGTGGATTAAGTCTCTTGCCTTTCTCTGTAAGGTTCTGAAAGAATAAAAGAAATTGAAATTGAAATTGAAATGTAAAGAACCAGGTTTGTAAACTTTCCAAGCTGCACTTTCCTGTGGCAGTTTAGACAATTCCCGGATCTGCCCATTAGATGTGTGTTGAAATCTTCCCTGACTACCTAGTTACTTAACAACCCTTTCCCAGAATCCCTGCAGCTCAGCAAGTATACATCTCAGGTATTCAACCAATCAGTTTAAATGTATACCCCTTCTTAGGGCTGACCAATCACCCGCTGCCCGAATTGTTCCCGCAAATTAAAGTGCTAATCATGCTTTAGAGTTGTTATTTGATTTTCCCATGGTATATGATGAATTGCTAAAGGAGGCTATGATGTATGTAAAGTCCCTGCCCTCTCTAAGGAATGTATATAAACTCTGCTCAAGTTGTTCTCAGGGCTCTTTGTTCTTTGCTCCTCTAAAGTGAGCTCTGAGCCCCAGCATGCTGGACCCCCAATAAAACCTTTGCTGTTGCATGAGAAAGCCTCTTGGTGGTCTTTTTCTCTGACGTTCGCCCCACCTATTCATCTGGAGGCCCCAGGTGAGATATCCGGCAGCGGCGGACAAAAGACCCCAATGGACTCCTCTCGGGGTAAGTAAGGCACCTCTTTCTGGTTTTGGGTTTCAGGTTATGGATTGGCAAAGTGGCTGTCAGTGAAGAGCATTAGCTCTCTCTGATGGTGGCTGACAGATGTGTCACAGAGCTACAGGCCACGTTCCTGGGGAACACTCCAGAGGACTAGAGAAATCAAGGAATACTAATTTCCTCAACTCGTTTATATTTTGCTTCAGGATTCGGTTCGCCAGCCCATCAGGTTTTGCCGGCTACTCAGTTTTGGTCATTGTTCTGAACTCATGTTGAGTTTACCGGCTGTCTTTATTGTCTAACCCATCAGGTTTTGGCAGTTACTCAGTTCTAATCTTTGTCTTGGACTCATGTTAAACGTTTACTGTTTGTCTTTGTCTGTGTTGCGTTTGTGTCTTCACTGTCCCTGTTTGAGTAACTCTCATTATGGGACAAAGCACTTCCACTTCTCTGTCCCTGACACTTGATCATTGGACTGATGTCCGCTCAAGGGCCCAGAATCTTTCTTTTTCAGTAAAATGCCGTACCTGGCAGATTCTCTGTGCTTCAGAATGGCCCATTCTCGGAGTCAGGTGGCCCCCCAGAAGGATCCTTCTACTTCCCTCTAATCCGAAAAGTCAGAGATATTGTCTTTCAGCCGGGGCCACGTGGCCACCCAGATCAACAGCCATATACCCCTTCCCCCAGCATCCTATCATTCAAACCTTCCACTCCTCCCCCTCTTCCTTCCATTCTCCCTGAGTCACAAGACTGGACACTCCTCCCCCTCCTTATCCTCTACCCTCGCTCTCCAACCCCCAACACGTTCCAGATGATATTCTCGCCGCTGACTCAGCCTCTCCGCCGCTAGAGGCAATTGGGCCAGACACAAGCACTCCAGGGGACTTCTCTGCAGCAGCAGCAACCCCTCCTCCCCTGGAGGAAGCTGGGCCACCTAAAGGAACCCGCCGGTGACGGATAATAGAAAACTCGGAAGCCCCTATGATGCTTCCTCTCCGTCCCTACGGGCCAATGAACCGATCCAACTGGCACCCAAACACCTTTAAATGTAGGTAGCATCTGTCCACTTATCGCCAGACTCTAATAGCGGGTCTCCGAGTGGCCGCCAGAGGGCCGACTAATTTGGCCAAGGTAAGAGAGATTATCCAAGGGCCTAATGAGTCTCCCTCTATGTTTCTGGAGAGAATTATGGAAGCATATAGGAAATATACTCCTTTTGATCCTCAGGCAGAGGATGAACAAGCATCTGTTGCAATGGCCTTTATCGAGCAGGCTGCCCTAGATATTAAGAGAAAGTTACAACGTCTAGATGTATTACAAGATAAGACCTTGAGAGATTTAGTAAGAGATGCTGAGAAAGTATATTATAAGAGAGAAACTGAGGAGGAAAGGGAACAGAGGAGAGAGACGGAAAGGGAACAAAAGGAGGATGAAAGGAGCAAAAGGCAGACTAAAGCATTGACTAAGGTTCTGGTCAGAGCACCAAATATGCCAGAAGTTAAAAAGCAGGGAGACAGAAAGGGATACCTGGGCCCCCGCCAATGGCTGCCCCTGGCCTCAGATCAGTGTGCCTACTGTAAAGAAAACAGGACACTAGGCCAAAGAGTGCCCCCGAAAGAAGCAGAGATGCCAGTCCGCCGTGCTGACTCTAGAAGAGGACTAGGAAAGTCGGGGCTCAGATCCCCTCTCCGAGCTCAGGGTAACATTTAAAGTGGAGGGGACCCCAGTGAACTTTGAAGTGGATACAGGAGCAGTATAATCAACCTTTAAGACCCCACTGGGCCCCCTATCAAATAAATGGTCCCCTGTTAAAGGTACTAATGGCAGTAGATATTGGGCTGGGACAACTAAGAGGACTATGGACCTAGGAAATGGAAAAGTCCACCACGCTTTCCAAGTAATCCAAGAATGCCCAGCCCCATTGATGGGCTGGGATCTGCTTACCAAACTCTGGGCTAGAATAACCTTTAACCCTGATGGTCCCCAAGTGGAGTTTCTAAAGCCTTCAGTAAAAACTCCCATAGTCATGGCTTTGACAACATCCGTAGAAGATGAACATCAACACTTCGCGCCTCCTAGGACTGATCAAACAGGCAAACTACCCCAGAAATGGATAAAAGATTATCCTAATGCCTGGGCAGAAACTGCTGGGTTAGGTCTAGCCATATAACAACCTCCAATAGTAGTAGAATTAAAAGCCTCTATCTCTCCAATCAGTGTTAAACAATATCCTCTAATCAAAGAAGCTAAGGATGGGATAAGGGCCCATATTCAGAAATACCTGGCTCTTGGGGTCTTAAGGCCCTGTCATTTGTCCTAGAATATCCCCCTGCTACCAGTAAGAAAGCCAGGAACTGGGGACTACCGGACGCTTCAATACCTAAGAGAGATCAACAACAGAGTGCAGGACATTCACCCCACTGTACCGAATCCATATAATTTGCTTAGCGCTCTGAATCTGGAGCAGGAATGGTACACTGTGCTAGACTTAAAAGATGCTCACTTTTGCTTGCCCGTACATAAGGACACTCAGTTGCTGTTTGCTTTTGAGTGGATAGACCCCGAAAAAGGAACATCTGTCCAACTAACCTGGACTAGACTCCCACAGGGGTTCAAAAACTCTACCACTCTCTTTGATGAACCCCTCCACAAGGACTTCAATGACTTCAAAACTGCACACCCCGATGTCACCATACTCCAATATGTGGATGGTCTGCTACTGGCAGCCGACACCAAAGAGAACTATGAGTCTGGGACCCAAGCATTATTTTCCAAGCTTGCTCGGCTTGGATATAGGGCTTCTGCCAAAAAGGCCCAAATTTGTCAGCAAGAAGTAATCTTCCTGGGTTATTCTCTTAGGGGTGGCAAAGGATGGCTCACTGAGCCCACAAAACGAACCTTTGTGCAGATACTGCCCCCATCTAATAAGAGACAACTCAGGGAGTTTCTTGGGACTGCCGGCTTTTGCAGGTTATGGATTCCTGGGTTCGCGTCTCTGGCTGCCCCTTTATACCCGCTGATAAAGGGGGATGCCCACTTCCAATGGACCCCTGAGCACCAACAAGCTTTTGATAATGTCAGAAAAAAGGTGCTGCTATCTGCTCCGGCCTTAGCACTCCCAGATATAGAAAAACCCTTCAGTCTCTACATCGAGGAAAAGAAAGGAATAGCACGGGTTGTGCTCACTGAGACTTTGGGACCTTGGAAAAGGCCGGTAGAATACTTATCAAATAAACTGGACCCAGTGGCTAGTGGGTCGCCCCATTGCTTAAGAGCTATAGCCTTGGCAGCCCTTCTAATGAAAGATGCTGATAAATTAACGTTGGGACAGAAGCTAACGATTATAGTCCCCCATGCCCTGGAGTGCATCATCTGTTAGCCTCCAGAGATGTGGCTATCAAACTCTAGAATAACCCACTACCAGAACCTCTTGCTTGACAAAGACAGAATCACGCTGGGAACCGCTGCTCCACTCAACCCGGCTACACTGCTGCCAGAAGAATCATCAAGACCCGTCGCTCATGAGTGTCAACACATACTGGCAGAGGAAACCAGTATACGACGAGACTTGAAGGATCAGCCACTGCCTTGCCCTGAAGTTGTATGGTTTATGGATGGCAGCAGCTTCCTCCAAGATGGTAAGCGGTGGGCTGGAGAAGCAGTAGTTAGCAAAATTAGTGTCATCTGTTCCTCTGGTCTCCCAGAACTGACATCAGCCCAAAAAGCAGAACTGATTGCCCTTACGAAAGTATTGGAACTAGCAACAGGCAAAAGGGCCACCATATACACTGATAGCCGCTATGCATTTGCCACTGCAAATGTGCACGGGGCTATTTACCAGCAAAGGGGGTTATTAACCTCCACCTGGAAAGAAATAAAGAACAAAGATGAGATCCTCCAACTTCTCTCAGCAGTGCAGGGCCCTAAGGAACTAGCTATAGTGCACTGCCCAGGGCACCAGAAGGGAAACGAACCCGTGGCGGTTGGAAAAAGAAGGGCAGATGAGGAAGCTTAATTGGCAGCCCTAAATGGAGTGACTGTGTTAACTTTTTCCACACCAGGGGGAACAACAATCAGGAGACTTGGTCGCACCGGAACATTCAGGCAACTTATCATCTGAGGAAACAGATACAGAACTCTGGGATCCTACAGAGCCAAGTTTACAATTTCAAAAAGCCCACCTTTATGTCAAAGACGTACACCAGCTCACCCACTTAGACTCATAGAAGATATAGGCACTCTTAAAGGACCGGAGAAAGGACTTATTACTGACTGACTCACAGAGGAAAGAAATAGCTGAGCAGGTGACTAGAGCTTGTCAAGTCTGCCAAGTAGTTAATGCTTACCCATCCAAGCTTCCTGCAGGGAAGCGCTTACAAGGAACCAGACAAGGACAATTCTGGGAATTGAACTTTACTGAAATTAAGCCAGCAAGGTATGAACTTAAATATCTCCTAGTCTTTGTAGATACTTTTTCAGGATGGGTCGAAGCCTTCCCCATGAAGAAAGAAACAGCTCAGATGGTAGTCAAAAAGATCCTAGAAGACATTTTTCCAAGGTTTGGCCTGCCTAAGGTAATAGGGTCCGCTAACGGACCGGCATTCATGCCCCAGGAAAGTAAGGGATTTGCCAGGACCCTGGGGATTAATTGGAAGTTACATTGTGCTTATAGACCCTAGAGCTCAGGACAGGTAAAAAGGATGAATAGAACCATCAAAGAGTACTTAACAAAATTAAGCTTGGATACTGGCATAAAAAATTGGACTATGCTCCAACCTTATGCACTGTTTTGTGAAAGAAATACCCCCTCCGCCTCTTTGTGTAACCTCACCTCTTATGAAATTCTCAATGGTGCCCTTCCTCCAGTAGGGGACCTAATCCCAACTATGAGACTTAATGATTCCTTTCACACCCCCTTGCTTTACAGATTTAAAGCCCTTTAACAAACCCAGCACCCAGCGATACCTGTGGAAACATTTGGCCTCTGCTTATCAGACTGGAGACGAGGGAACCCCACATTGATATCAAGTGGGAGGCTTCGTCTACGTGAGATGGCGTCAGGTGTCATCCCTGGAACTCCACTGGAAAGGACCATACCAGGTGCTGCTTATAACACCCACAGTGGTGAAAGTGGATGGGATCACTTCCTGGATCAATGCCTCCCATCTCATGCCTGAGCCCTGAACAGACTCTGGCTGGAAACTTCTACAGACTGGTATCCATCTCAAGTTGCGTGTCCGTCATGTGGGTAGGGCTATGGATTCTTCCCATGA
Source organism: Callospermophilus lateralis (assembly GCF_048772815.1). NCBI lineage: Eukaryota > Metazoa > Chordata > Mammalia > Rodentia > Sciuridae > Callospermophilus > Callospermophilus lateralis. The sequence goes on from NW_027514482.1 coordinate 917,346, forward strand.
CCACCAGCAGCCCTAATCCCCATCAGTGTGCTCAGCAACAGGGGCAAGTAATGAATCCTAATGGGCAAGTAGTGTGAGCTATTTCACAAACAGCCACCTTATGGACTTGGTGGCCATCTCTCCACCCGGACATTTGTCAGCTTGCCATAGGCTTCCCTGACTGGGATCTCCCTGACATAGAGGACCCCACACAGATCCCACTCAAACCCTAACCAGGGCAACATAGACCACCTTAACCCATGAATTATGGATGTCATCTCCCCCAGCTCAGGTGTAAACTAGCCAGTCTTGACTATTATGTGTGCCCACCTGATTTCCAAAGTCATAAAACAGGCCCAAACCTGTGGAGGACCCAGTGACTTTTATTGTAGATCTTGGGGTTGTGAACAAACGAAAGCTGCATGGTGGAACCCAAACTCCCCAGAAAGGTATGATTCCGGTAGGATGAAATGACACCTGGATTGATCCCAAGAAATGTGCTGCTAGCCCAGTGGTGTCAAAAACTCGCTGTGGAAAGAATACTCTATGTTACCCCCTCAATATAACTTTCACTTCCAAAGGAAGGGGCTACCTCAGAAAAACCTGGCCTATGGGAAATACGTGGGGAATGCGATTCTATATTTATGGCCCAGGTGATGAATTTGGTCTCTGGTTCACCGTCTGGCTTAAAAAGAAAGAAAATCCCACAGCAATAGGACCCAATCCCCTCAAGCCAGGAATTAAGCCTCCTAAACCTTCCATGCCTAGATCTACCAGAACCCCTCTACCATCTAATACTTCCTGGATTCCGTCTTTGCCTACTTCCCCAGTCCAGAGTACATCTGACTCCTCCCCCTGGGAACTAATTAAAGGAACCTTTATGGTACTGAACTCCACACAGTCAGAACTCCTTGTATTTCAGCCCAGGTCTTTGACAGCCCTGTAAATTATTGTGTAATGGTGCAGATACTCTCCAGGGTACTCTATCATAATGCCTAATCATTTGAAGGTCTACTAGGGGGACAAACAACCCGATATCAAGGGGAACCATTGTCCCTTACTCTAGCCATCCTATTGGGGATAGGAGCTGCTGCAGGAGTGGGTATGGGAACAGCTTCTATGATGCGTGGTTAACAACAAATGGCCCAATTAGAAACAGCAATAAATCAAGACTTGAAGACGTTAGAGACCTCCATCACAGCTTTGCAGGAATCCTTAACCTCTCTCTCTGAAGTTGTTTTACAGAACAGGTGAGGATTAGACCTCCTCTTGTTGAGGGAGAGGGCCTCTGTGTTGCACTGAGAGAAGAATGTTGTTTTTATGCTGACCATATTGGAGTTGCAAAATAATTCATGAGTAAATTAAGAAAATACCTTGAAGAGCGCCAGAGAGAATGGGAGATTCAACAAGGGTGCTTTGAGTCATGGTTAACCCAGTACCCCTGGTAACTACACTAATATCAGACTTAGCTGGACCCCTGATCATCCTTATGGTGTTGCTAACTGTGGGACCTTGTTTGCTTAACCACATAGTTTCCTTTCTCCAGGCTCAGATTAGGCAGGTGAAACTCATGATAATCAGACAGAAATATGCTGCACTGGTAGGAATAGAATGTGAAACCCCACAATAATTTTGATTCATTACTTTTAAGATTAAAAGTAGTCAGAAAAAGGGGTGGGAAATGAAAGAATAAAATAAATTGAAATTGAAACGTAAAGAACCAGGTTTTGTACATTTTCCAAGCTGCACTCAGAACCTGAAATTCCTGTGGCACTTAAGACAATTCCCGGATCTTCCCATTAGATGTGTGTTGAACTCTTCCCTGACCACCTCGTTACTTAACCACCCCTCCCCAGAAACCATGCAGATCTGCACGTATACATCTCAGTGCTTCAACCAATCTGTTTAAATGTATACTCCTTCTCACGGCTGACCAATCACCCGCTGCCCAACCTGTTCCAGCCAATGAATGTGCTAATCATGTTTTAGAGTTATTATTTGATTTTCCCGCGGTATATGATGATTTTCTAAAGGAGGCTATGATGTATGTAAAGTCCCTGCCCTCTCTAAAGAATGTATATAAACTCTGCTCAAGTTGTTCTCGGGGCATTTTGTTCTTTGCTCCTCTGAAGTGAGCTCTGAGCCTCAGCATGCTGGATCCCCAATAAACCCTTTGCTGTGGCATGAGACAGTCTCTTGGTGGTCTTTTCCTCCGAAGTTCGCCCGACCTTTTCAGTTCCTGACTTCCGTCAAGTGAGAATAGGGATCATTTGGGTCAAATGAGTTCTTCAAAGCCCTACAGTGGATAGCCCATAGGTGCTTGGGTTTTATCATGACTCCAAATCACATAGAAAATCTACACCTGACAGTCATTAGGCCTCAAATTGGAGAAGCAGAGCAGTATTAAAGGCAGGCTTATTTGATCACTCCTGGTTCAAAGGAAGAGTGTTTAGGCCACCCTGACTTTTGGCAAATGAGGGGCAATGGAGCTTATTTTGGACACTGTCTTGGGCTGCACCCCTCATGGAAACTTCCAGCCAGAGGTTATGATGCGTGTCTGTGTAGAAGAAGATGAGACCCATGTGGGAGTGTTTTGATTTAAGTTGTGGTCATATGTGTGGTAGCTGGAAGAGATTACTGGGTCCTCCTGGGCCTGAACTCTGATGTGACTCCTTTTAGACACTGTGTCCTGGAACTGAGCTTAGTGAAGTATTGCCATGAGTTGTGTTGGGATTTGAGGAGGCCATGCATGAGAGTCGCCCTTGGAACCTGAGATGTAGGCCCAGGGTAGCTTTCCACAGAGCACTGGGAATCTCAGTCAGGATACCACAAGATTTTATTCTGAAAGACTTGGCAGCCATAGTTGAGATCAAAACACTCATGGATCTCAATTGTAGACCTCAATGAGCCTGGCTTCAGGTGACCTTTTGGACACTCTTTGGGAAGCCTTGCCTGTGAGAGTTCTCCAGAGTTTTCATTGAAATGATCATACTCACCATTTAATGGTTCCTGCATGAATTGAAATCCACTGTGCCTCCAACTTCATCCTTGATAAATGGCTAGATAAATAGTTTAAATTTTTGAAATTCCCATGAACAGGTGGCACACAGAACCTTTGGATGTCCTATTTCTGATCATGAGTGTACCAGACAGTGCCTTGATTGATTGGGTTTAATGAAAATGGTGTAGAACCGAGATGCCAGTAATTTGGAGCCTGATGAGTAGAGGGCCTAGAGCAGCGGTAGGCAGGTGTGTGATAAAACATCTGTGATGGGGCCATGTGGATCTGCCTTTGGATTCCAAATGTCATGAGACGGACATGGTGCAGCCAGGAGACCATTATAAGTAAACACATCTTGTTATATGGAGAGGTTTTAGGGTAATTTACAGAATCAGGTTACTATGGTCAAGGGAGCAAGCTATGTGGTATAGAGGCCGGTTTCATGAATGCTCATGTGTGAGCCACCACATGTGATAGAACTCCCTCCAGCACTGTGTCCCAGTTGAACTCCTTGTATTTCATGAAGCAAATACAAAACTCGCAGTGCAGCAGCAAGAAACACCAGGAAAAGTGGAGGATTACTAAATGGCTTCACAGTCCACACGGGCAGACACTTAGACCACTGTGTCCCAGTTGAACTCCATGTATTTCGTGAAGCAAATACCAAAGTCGCAGTGCAGCAGCAAGAAACACAATGAAGAGTGGAAGAGGAACAAATGAATATACAGTCCACGCGGGGACACACTTAGCCCCAAGTGGCCATAGTATACCTACAAAGAGAGAATTCAGCACTGCTCCCTCATGTTCATTGGAATATTACAATTTATGTCCTCCAGGTCACATAGATGCTGACCCAGCTTTGATCGTCTCACTAGAAGGAAGCAAAAGCTCCTGAAAACAACATATATTTCAAGTGCCCAAACTCAGAGGCAGTTTCTCAAGAAGTCTTTAGGCCAGCAGAGCTCTGTGATTGTGGAGTGCTTACCCTGTCGCTTACTTTTGAAAACTCTACCACCTCCATGGTTGTGAACTCCTGATCAAATTCCATTTCAGATATGTATTCACATATTTTCTATCTCTTTTCCTCTAATTGTGTCTTACTTGGGGCGAAGGTAATGTCAAGGGATTGTTCTGGATGAGAGTGGGAAGATTTTTCTGAAGCACATATTTGCATACACATTGGATTCATTTTCCTATTTTCCATTCAAAATACTGAATCACTGACATTAACACATACCCTACTAGACTCTGACTACTAATCCTAATATGTTGGAGAAAAATACCCCCAAAAGAATAGAACTACAAGCAGTTCAGAGGAGGCATGGTGGATAGTTGGGCTTGCCTTTTGAATTATATAGTGTAGGAGTTTTAAATCTTGTCAATTTTTTTGAAATAGTTCTCCATGTATTTTAAAAGTTAAGAAATATGTGAATTCCTGTCTCCCTTACTCTGAAGCCTATTCAGCACCTGTATTTTTATATGCACATTTAGAATCCTACCTGTTACCACACGTACATTCTTGTGTGGTGGCTGAATTGGCAGATACAAATTGTGAAAAGGGATCACTCCTCCTAAACGCTGTTGGAACTGAAAATTCAACCTGTGGGTGAGCTTCCTAGTTGAACAACATTATACATAAATCGATGTTCAGTAAAATGAATTTATTTGGATCTGTGGATGATATATATTTCATGGTGATTTTAAATTGGCATATAGTGCTACTTTTTAATGTCTGTGAATGTTTGTGTGTGTGTGTATATATATATATATATATATATATATATATATATATATATATATATATATACACACACTCTCCAGATTTTTCAAAATATGAAATATATGTGTATTATTTTACACATCCTAAATTTTTCATATTCATGAATGTGGATTTATAATCATCTTTTCACAAGATTATTCTCAGAAATATTCACATACCCTACTAGACTCTGACTACTAATCCTAATATGATGGAGAAAAGTAACGCAAACAGAATAGAAATACAAGCATTTCAGAGGAGGCATGTTGTATATTTGGACTTGCCTTTTCCATGATAAATGGTAGGTGTTATAAATCTGGTCAATTTTCAATTGAAATAGTTCTCCATGTGTTTTTAAAATTAACAAATATATGAATTCCTGTCCCTTTCTCTGTAGCCTATTCATCACATGTATTTTTATATGCATTTATAGTATCCTACCTGGTATCACATGTACATTTTTGTGAGTTGGCTGACTTGGTAGATACAAATTGTGAGAAGAGATCACTCCTCCAAATCGTTGTTGGAACTGAAAATTCCACCTATAGGGGAGCTTCCTAGTAGAAAAACATTATACATAAACTCATGTTCAGTAAAATAAATATTTTTGCATCTCTGGATGATGTATATTTATAGATGAATTTTGAGTGGCATATATATTGCTACTTTTTAATGTCTGTGTGTGTGTTTTGTGTAAATATATATATACATATATATATATATATATATATATATATATATATATATATATATACACTCTCCAGATTTTTGAAAATATGAAATATATGTGTCTTATTTACACTCGCTAAATTTATTCATGTTCATGGACTTGGATTTATAATCAACTTTTCACAAGATTATTCTCAGAAATATTCATCCACCTGAAAAACAGATTTAACTAATATTTCTACAGTAACTGACCAAGTTTAACATCAATGCACCTCGATTCCGATATGACAAGGTGTGCATTTTGACGTTCATTTTTATTAAACCCTGGTACATTAATATTTATTCATATTATGGACATCATAGGATATATATTTCATCCACAAATTCACAAATTTATGGGCATTTGTTTCACTTTCAATCAATTCCTGCTTCAGAACACATGTATTCCTCCAGGTGTCTTGACTGGTCTTTTCATGTGACTTCTACCCAAACACATTATTTTCGATTTCCATAATCAATTTTGAAGCAAAACTCACATCCTTTATGATAAACCATAACCCTAATATTACAAATAGATGCATAATTGGTTTGAATGAATGTATGTTTATCAATATAAAATTTTCTTTATATTTTCAGATATCACTTCAATCCATTTTTTAAAGTTGAAACCAATTATATTCTTTATTCACACTATTGTCTATTCATACATTTTCTCTATATTCAGAGACACAGGGTGCACGTATTTGTACCCCCAATACTAATTTATATGTCTTCAACATATTGCTTCCAGAAATGGTGGAAGAAATACTCATGTCACCTGATATAAATATACATTTTTTCAGTGTAATATTCTGGACACAAAACGCAAATGTCACACTTATGATTGTACCAAATCCTAAATAGGAAGTGAGCATGGATTACTAAAACCATCCATGTCCAGGTTGCCTAATGCTCTCAAATGTCTATCCTGTCGGTGACTACATATTTGTTTCTTCCTAAGATTATATATTAAATCTCAACCTGTTGAAAATGTCTAATCCTATCACTCACTTTATACTTTGCCTGATTTCCTAATGTTTCTATTGATAAATGCTTTCCTACATATTTTTTCCAGTTCATCACTGTGACCAACTCTTCACATGTGCTGACATTTACATTCACTCTCTAACCAAAACTCTATTGCTAAAGTACTTTTGGTCCAAATCCTATTCTCACTCTTCTATCTAAACCTACACTATCTTCCTAATCCTACCGACTATCCCTTTTTGACTGGATGTTTTCTTACACATTCAATCAACCAAGGTACATGGTCCTTTGCCATTATATATCGATTTATCTGAGATATCTGTGCAGAACATTGTTCAAAGCTAAGTTTCCCACTCCAGTGCCCAGTGCACTTCTGGGCTTCAAATCTTATCTAGAATTCCATTGTCATACTTATATTTCACCTCTATATTCTTATAAATACCACAGGATCCCAATATTCTTATTCATCCAGCAGAATGATTCCTAACACAAATCGAACCTGTTATTAACCCTAACCATATACTGTTCCCTCAATCTATCTTTACAAAAGAGCAGGACTGAGTTGGTCTTACAATACAAAAATGTAGGGAGACTTTCACCTGCTGAGAAGCTCAAAGGTCTATGCAGATATAATCCCTGGAGAAGATATAGGGAACTATGAAGTACCTGAGAGAGAAAAAGTCATCTTCAATTGCAAACAACCTGGTCATGATGAAGGGATGTGTCTGAATCAGCCTCTATCTTCTTAATGTAGAGAAGATGGACCAAACCAGGCCTATGTAGAGAGCTGTTCCCAGGTGCCTATGGTTGATATAACTTTCTATCTTGTGAAATTGTAACAGGAAATAGGGGCAGCCTCCATCTCATGAGACCCTTGGAAGCAACTGTTAGGACAAAGTGGTTGCAAAGGCAGCAAATTCAATCAGTTCCAGAAAGAAGTGACCTCATCTAATTTTCTTGGTGAAGGAACACTCTAAACTTGGAATCCAGGCACCCAGAGGCAGTCCCAGTTCCAGTCCCAGTGGGCTCACTTGTTTAGATTTACAGAGGACAGAGTCCGTATTTCTTGGTAAATACTGATGTGAGTATGGCCAAATGCCAGGTGAGCTCTGAAGAGGGGCCTTTCCTGAGAAAGCAGGTAGTGTCTCACTGCTGGTCCCGGACAATTTCACAGAGTTAGCCAAAGAGACCTGATCTGAGACAGGAGAGGCCGTTTCGGGGGAACATAAAATGGTCCACCAGTCAGAGGGCTCTCCAGATAGTCACATACCTACTTGGAGGAAGGAGGTGCCTTTGTGGTTGTGGGTGTGAGTTTGTGGTTTTGTCTCACGTTCTGAGAATAGGTAGGAAAGGCAGTTTGTTTGGTTTGGAATGGACTGTGTCTACTGAGTCCTTTGACAAGGCAAGTGTTTCTATGTCTGTGTATCCCACCATGTCTGTGGTTGTAGACATTAGAAAAGAGAATGCATCAATGGATTCGTCATGTCTAGTAGAAAGCTTCTCAGCATTCATCCTGCCTAATTTATGAATGGACTGTGGATTGCCTTATGGATGTGCAACACCTACTATCTTCCAAAGTTCCTGTTTTCTTCATAGAATTATGGCCACTCTTCAGAATAGGCTTATGATTTTATGTCCACCATATGAACCACCTCCAAGATCTGTGACATGGCTATGTACTGGATAGCTGAAGGGAATGAGAGCATGTCAGAAAACACAGATATCATTGGGACCAGGAGAGTCTCAATGGAGAAACCCTGCTTTGGGTCTTTTGCTTACCTATTTGTCTGTTGCCCTGAATGTCAGGAAGTTCTTTGACTCAGGCCACCCCTTTTTGAAGCCTGAAGAAAACAGTTTTCAAATGAAAATGAATGGGCATCACCTTGGGCTCTTTGCTTAATTGCTTTAGAATGGGATGTGTCTGAATCAGCCTCTTGGCCCTGTGTGAGGCTGTGGCTTTGATTCTCAGCACCTGATGGGTCTAAAGAAGGATCCCATGTGTGCATCCAAAACCAAAATGGCCAAAAGAGCGGTCATTGTGGATGGAGTCTCTCGTCTTCCTCTGTAATGTTCCTGCCTCCATCAAGTGAGAATAGGGATCCTTTGGGTCAAATGAGTTCTTCAAAGCCCTGCAGAGTCTAGCCCATAGGTGCTTGGGTTTTTTCATGACTCCCATTTACAAAAAGAATCTAAACCCCACAGTCACTAGGCCACAAATTGCAGAAGTGGAGCAGTATTAACGGCAGGCCTATTTGATCACTCCTGGTTCACAGGAAGGGAGTCCGGGCCTTTAGGCATATGAGGGGTAAGGAAGCTTCTTTTGGACATTGTCTTGGGCTGTGCCCCTCATAGAATCCTCCAGCCAGAGGTAATGATGAGTGTCTATATGGAAGAAGATGAGGTCCATGTGGGAGTGTTTTGGTTTTAATTGTGGTTACTTGTGTGGCGGTTGGAAGAGATGAATTGGTCCACGTGGGCTGGAACTCTGGCGTAATTACCCTTAGAGACTGCATTCTGGAACTGATCTTAGAGAAGTATTGCAATGAGTTGTGTTGGGATTTTAGGAGGCCACGCATGAGGGTAGTCCTTGGAAAATGAGTCTTGACCCAGGGTTGCTTTCCACAGAGCACTGGGAATCTCAGCCAGGATATCACATGATTTTATTCTGAAAGACTTGGCAGCAATAGTTGAGAGTCAAAACAAACATGGACCTCATATTGTAGACCTCAATGGGCCTGGCTTCATGTGAACTTTTGGCCACTCTTTTGGAAGCCTTGCCTGTGAGAGTTCTCGAGAGCTTTCATTAAAATGAGTTTCCTCAACATTTAATGGTTCCTGAATGAATTGAAACCCACAGTGCCTCCAACTTCATCCTTTAAAAATGGTTAGATAAATACCATGAAATGTTTAAAATTCCCATGAGCAGGTGGCACTGGAAAACCTTTGAATGTCCTGTTTCTGATTATGAATATAACAGAAGGTGCCTTGATTGACTGGTTTTCATGAAAATGGTATACAAAAGAGATGCAAGTAAGTTCGAGCCTGCTGAGTAGTGGACCTAGAGAAGTTGTGGGCAGGTGTGTGATAAAAAATCTGTGGTTTGGCCATGTGGATCTGCCTTTGGCTTCCAAATGGATTATGACTGATATGGTGCAGCCAGCAGACCCTTCTCTGAAAAGGCATCTTGTTATATGTAGGAGTTTCAGGGCAATGTTCAGAATCAGGTTGCTATGCTCAAGGAGGCAAGCTGGTGGGATAGAAGCATGGTTGGTGCATTTTCCTGCAGACCCTGACCCACCACACGTGACAGAACTCGCTCCAGCACTGTGTCCCAGTTGAACTCCTTGTTTCATGAAGCAAATGCCAAATTGCAAGTGCAGCAGCAAGAAACAGCACGAAAAGTGGAGGATGACCAAATGGGTTCACAGTGCACACGGGGAGACACTTAGCGCCCATTGGTCACAGTTTACCTACAAAGAGAGAATTTAGCAATGCTGCCTCATGTTCATTGGAAAACAAGAAACCATGTGCTCACAAAGGTCACAAAAATGCAGACCCAGCTTGGATGGTCTCACTACAATGGAAGCTAAAGCTCCTGACAACAACATATATTTCATGTGCCCAACCTCAGAGGCAGTTTCTTAAGAACTCTTTAGGCCAGCAGAGCTCCATGTTTGTGGAGAGTTTACATTGTCCCTTAATTTTTGAAACTCCTCTACCTTCTCCAAATTTGTGAAAATTGAGCAGTTTCCATTGCAGATATGTATTCACAGATTTTCTAACTCTTCTCCTCTAATTGTGTCATACATGGGGCGAAGGTAATGTCAAGGCATTGCTCTGGATGAGATTGGGAAGATATTTGTGTAGCACATATTTGCATACACATTGCATTCATTTTCAATTTTCTATTCGAAATACTGAATCCCTGACACTATCCCATACCCTACTATCCTCTGACTACTAATCCTAATATGATGGAGAAAAATACCCAAACAGAATAGAAATACAAGCAGTTCAGAGGAGGCATGCTGCATACTTGGACTTACCTTTTGCATGATAAATGGTAGGTGTTATAAATCTAGTCAATTTTTAATTGAAATAGTTCACCATGTGTTTTTAAATTAAACAAATATATGAATTCCTGTCTCCCTTTCTCTGTAGCCTACTCATCACATGTATTTTCATATGCACTTATAGAATCCTACCTGGTATCACATGTACATTTTTGTGAGGTGGCTGACTTGGCAGATACAAATTGTGAGAAGAGATCACTCCTCCAAATTGCTGTTGGAACTGAAAATTCCACCTATAGGGGAACTTCCTAGTAGAACATCATTATACATAAACTCATGTTCAGTAAAATAAATATTTTTGCATCTGTGGATGATATATATTTAAAGATGAATTTTGATTGGCATATATATTGCTACATTTAAATGTCTGTGTGTGGTTTTTTTTTGTGTGTGTGTGTGGGTGTGTGTATATATATATATATATATATATATATATATATATATATATACACTCTCCAGATTTTTCAAAATATGAAATATATGTGTCTTATATACACTCTCTAAATTCATTCATGTTCATGCATGTGGATTTATAATAAACTTTCCAAAATATTATTCTCAGAAATATTCATCCACCTTAAATACATATTTGTTTCCTAGTACTGAAAACTAACTTCAGTGAATGGTGCATACAAATGTTAATAATTCTACAGGAACTGATCCAGTCTATCACCAATGCAAGTAGATCCCAATGGGACATGATATATAATATGATGTTCATTTATATTCAACACTGGTACATTATTATTTCTTCAGTTTTTGCTCATCATAAGATATGTATTTCATCCACAAGTTCACAAATTTGTAGGCATTTCTTTAAACTTTAATCACTTCCTACTTCACAACACATGTATTGTCAGGGTTTCTTGACTGGTATTTTCATGAGACTTCTTTCCAAACACATTATTTTCGATTTCCATAATCACTTTTGAAGTAAAACTCACACACTCTTCATGATAAACCAAAACACTAATATTGACATTAGATGAATAACTGGTTGGAATGAATGATTGTATATGCATATAAGATTTCCAGTAATTTTTCAGATATCAGTTCATCCCATTATATTAAGTTGGAACAAGTTATATTACTTATTCACAGTATGGTCTATTTATGCTTTATCTCTATATTCATAGACATAGGGTACACCTCTTTGTACGCCCAATACTAATTTTATGTCTTCAGTATATTGCTACCAAAAATGGTGGAAGAAATACTTATGTCACCTGATCTACATATACATATTATCACAATAATATTCTGGACAAAAATGTAAATGTTACACTTATGATTGAACCAAGCAAAGCCTAAATGAAATGTGAACATAGATTACTAAAAACATCCATGTCCAGGGTGCCTAATGCTCTCAAATGTCAATATTATTGGTGACTTCATATTTGTTTCTTTCTAAGATTCAACCTCAAGCCTGTTGAAAATGTCTAATCCTCTCACTCACTTTATACTTTCCCTGATTTCGTAATATCTTTATTGATATCTTCTTTTCTACATGTTTTCCCCACTTCATCATCGTGACTGGCTCTTCATGTGTGCTGACATATACATTCACTCTCTAACTGAAATCCTATTGCTAAAGAACTTTTGTTCCAAATCATATACTCACTCTTCTTCCTAAAACGACCGACTATCTTCCTAATCCTACCGACCATCCCTTTTTGAAGGGATGTTCTCTTCTACATTCAATCTTCCAAGGTACAAGGTCCTATGCCATTGTATATCAAATTATCTGAGACATCTGTGCAGAACATAATTCAAAGCTAAGTATCCCAATCAAGGGCCCAATGCCCTTATGGGTTTAAAATCATACCTGGATTTCTGTTTTCATACTTATGTTTCACCTCTACATTCTTGTAAATATACCAGGTTCCCAATACCATTATTCATCCAGAAGAATGATTCCTAACACAAATCGAAATCAAACCTGTTATTAACCCTAAACATACACTGTTCCCTCAATCTCATTTTACAGAAGAGCAGGGACAAAGTTGTTCTTACAATACAGAAAAGTAGGGGACCTTCCACCTGCTGAGATCCTCAAAGGTCCATGCAGAAATGGTACCTGGAGAAGTTGTAGACAGGTATGAAGGACCTGAAAGAGCAAAAGTCATCTTCGATGACAAACCACCTGGTCAGGATGAAGGGATGTGTCTGAATCAGCCTCTCTCTTCTTATTGTGGAGAAGATGGACCAAACCAGGCCTGTGTGTGTGCCTATGGTTGATATACCATTGTAAATTGTGAAAGTGTCAGAGGAAGAAGGGGCAGCCTCCATCTCATGGGGCCCTTGGAAGCAACTGTTAGGACCAAGTGGTTGCCAAGGCAGTGACCTCATTCAGTTCCAAAGAAAGTGTCATACCTCATTTCCTTGGTGATGGAACTCTCTGAACTTGGTATCCAAGAAGCCAGGCACCCAGATGCAGTTCCAGTCCCAGTCCCAGTGGGCTCACTTGTTTGGATTTACCAAGGACAGAGTCAGTCTTTCTTGGTACCTACTGATGTGAGGATGGCCAAATGCCAGGAGAGCTCTGAAGAGGGACCTTTCCTGAGAAAGCAGGTAGTGGCTCACCACTTTTTCCTGACAACTTCACATAGTTGGCCAAGGAAACCAGATCTGAGAGAATACAGGCCATTTCGGGGGAACATAGTATTGCCCACCAGTCAGAGAACACTCCGGATAGTCACAGACCTACTTAGGGGAAGGAGGTGCCATTGTGAATGTGGGTGTGTGGTTTTGTCTCTTGTTCTGAGAATAGGTAGGAAAGGCGGTTTGTTTGGTTTTCAGTGAACTATTTCTAGTAAGTCATTTGACAAGGTGAGTGTTTCTATGTCTGTGTATCCCACTGTGTCCGTGGTTGTAGACATGAGAAAAGACAATGCAACAATGGATGTGTCCTGTGTAGTAGAAAGATTCCCAGCATTCATCCTGCCCAATTTATGAATGGACTGCAGCTTGCCTTATGGATTGGCAAAACCTACTACCTTCCTAAGTCCCTGTTTTCTTCCTGAATTCTGGCAACTCTCCAGAATAGTCTCATTGTTTTGTGTCCAAGATATGTACCAACTCCAAGGTCTTTGACATGTGCATGTACTGGATACCTGAAGGGAATGGCCAGTATCTCAGAAAACTCAGATATGAGTGTGACCAGAAAAGTCTCAGTGGAGATACCATGCTTTGGGCCTTTTGCTTACCTATTGTTCTGTTGCCCTGAATGTCAGGAAAATGTTGGGCTCAGGCTACCCCTTTGTGAAGCCTGAAGAAAACAGTTTTCAAATGGAAATGAATGGGCATCACCTGTGGCTCTTGCTAAATTGCTTCGGAAAGGGATGTGTCTGAATCAGGCTCTTGGCCCTGTGTGAGGCTGTGGCTTAGATTCTCAGCACCTGATGGATCTAAAGAAAGATCCCATGTGTGAAACCAAAACCAAATTCGCAAAAAATTTCAGTCATTGTGAATGAATTCTATTGCCTTTCTCTGTTAGGTTCCTGAAATCAATCAAGTGAGAATAGCGATTCTTTTGGTCAAATGAGTTCTTCAAATCTCTGCAGAGGTGCTTGTCTTTTCTCATGACTCCAGTTCACATAAAGAATCTAAACCCCACAGTCAGAAGGCCTCAAATTGGAAAAGCGGAGCAGTATTAATGACAGGCCTATTTGATCACTCCTGGTTCACAGGAAGGGTGTCCTTCCCACCCTGACTTGAGCCAAATGAGGGGCAAGGGAGCTTATTTTGGACACTCTTTTGGAATGTGCCCCTCATTGAAAGCTCCAACCAGAGGTTATGATGAGTGTCTATAAGGAAGAAGATGGGGCCATGTGATAGTGTTTTGTTTTTAATTGTGTTCATTTGATTGGCAGTGTGAAGAGATGACTGGGTCAACCTGGGCTTGAACTCTGGTTTGATTCCCCTTAGAGACTGCGTTCTGGAATTGACCTCAGAGAAGTATTGCCATGAAAAGTGTTGGGATTTTAGGAGGCCACGCATGAAAGTCACCCTTGGAAACTGAGATCTAGGCCCAGGGTGGTTTTCCAAAGAGTACTGGGAATCTCAGCCAGTATATCACATGATTTTATTCTGAAAGACTTGGCAGGGATAGTTTTGAGTCAAAACACACATGGACCTCACATTGGAGACCTCAATGTGCCTGGCTTCATGTGACCTTTTGGCCACTCTTTTGGAAGCCTTGCCTGTGAGAGTTCTCCAGAGCTTTCTTTGAAATGAACTTCCTCAACATTTAATGGTTCCTGAATGAATTGAAACCCACAGTGCCTCCAACTTCATCCTTGAAAAATGGCCAGATAAATACCATGAAATTTTTAAAATTCCCATGACCAGGTGGCACTGGAGAACCTTTGGATGTCCTGTTGCTGATCTTGAGTGTACCAGACCCTGCCTTAATTCACTGGGTTTCATGAAAATGGTGTAGAACAGAGATGCCATTGAGTTATAGCCTGCAGAGTTGTGGGCCTAGAGAAATGGTGTGCAGTTTTGTGATAATACATCTGTGTTGTGACCATGTGGTTCTGCCATTGGCTTCCAAATTCATTGTGACTGCCATGGTGCAGCCAGGAGACCCGTATATGTAAAAGCATGTTTTTATATTGAAAGATTTCAGGGCCATCTTCAGAATCAAGTTGCTATGGACATGGGGGCAAGCAAGTTAGAGCCTGCAGAGTATTGGGCCTAGAGAAGTGGTCTGCAGTTGTGTGATAATACATCTGTGTTATGGCCATGTGGATTTCTCATTGGCTTCCAAATTTTTTGTGACTAACATGGTGCAGCCAGGAGACCCGAATATGTAAAAGCATGTTTTTATATTGAGAGGATTCAGGGCCATGTTCAGAATCAAGTTGCTATGGACAAGGGGGCAAGGTATGTGGGAAAGAAGCCTGGTTGTTGCATTCTCCTGCAGACCCTGACCCACAACACGTGACAGAACTCCCTCCAGCACTGTGTCCCTGTTGAACTTCTTGTATTTTGTGAAGCAAATACCAAACTCCCAGTGCAACAGCAGGAAACACCACGAAAAGTGTAGGATGACCAAATGGCTCCACAGTACACATGGGGAGACAATTAGAACCCAGTGGCCACTGTTTACCTACAAAGAGTGAATTCAGCACTGCTGCCTCATGTTCACTGGAAAATAAGAAACCATATCCTCCAGGTCACATAGATGCAGACCCAGATTTTATTGTCTCACTACAAAGGAAGCTAAAGCTCCTGAAAATAACGTATGTTTCAAGTGCCCAACCTCAGAGGCAGTTTCTCAAGATGTCTTTACGCCAGCAGACCTCCATGTTAGAGGAGTGTTTACCATGTCCCTTACTTTTGGAAACTCCTCTACCACCTCCAAGGTTCTGAACTCTGAGCATTTGCCACTCAAGATATGTATTCACAGATTTTCTAACTCTTCTATTCTAATTGTGACTTACTTCAGGCGAAGGTAATGTCAAGGATTTGTTCTGGATGAGAGTGGGAAGATTTTTGTGTAGCATATATTTGCATACACATTTGATTCATTATTCTATTTTCCATTTGAAATACTGATCCCTGACACTAACTCATAACCTACTGGACTCTGACTACTACTCCTAATATGATGGAGAAAAATAACCCAAACAGAATAGAAATCCAAGCAGTTCAGAGGAGGCATGGTGTATAGTTGGACTTTCCTTTTGCATAAAAAAGGGTAGGTGTTATAAATCTAGTCAATTTTCTGTTGAAATAGTTATCCATGTGTTTTTAAAGTTAACAAATATGTGAATTCCTGTCTCCCTCTCTCTGTAGCCTATTCAGCACATGTATTTTTATATGCACATATAGAATCCTACCTGGTATCACACGTACATTCTTGTGAGGTGTCTGACTTGGCAGATACAAAATGTGAGAAGAGACTACTCCTCCTAAATGCTGTTGGAACTGAAAATTCAATGTATGGGTAAACTTCCTAGTTAAACAACATTATACATAAATCTATCTTCAGTAACATGAATATTTTTGAATCTGTGGATGATGTATATTTCATGGTGAATTTCAATTGGCATATATCTTGCTATATTTATAGTCTCAGTTTGTGTGTGTGTGTGTGTGTATATATATATATATATATATATATATATATATATATACTCTCCAGATTTTTCAAAATATGAAATGTATGAGTCTTATTATACACTCCCTGAATTCATTCATGTTCATGTATGTGGATTTATAATCAACTTTTCACAAGATTATTCTCAGAAATACTCATACAAATTCTAATATTTCTACATTAACGGACGCAGTTTAACATCAATTCAAGTAGATTCCTATGGGACATGATGTGTATTTTAACGTTCATTTTTATTCAACACTGGTACATTACTATGTCTTCAATTTCTGCACATCATCGTATATATTTATCATCCACAAGTTAGCAAATATATAGGCGTTTGTTTCACTTTAAATCACTTTCTGCTTCAGAACACATGCATACCTCCAGGTTTCTGGACTTGTCTTTTCATGAGACTTCTTTCCAAACACATTATTTTCAATTTCCATAATCACTTTTGAAGCAAAACTCAAACACTCTTCATGAAAATCCATAACCCTAATATTTCATTCAGATGTATAACGGGTAGGATTAAATGTAGTATATCAATATAAGGTTTCCTGTATATTTTCAGATATCAATTCAATCCATTATTTAAAGTTGGAACCAGTAATATTATTAATTCACAGTATTGTCTATTCATGCATTATCCCTATATTCATAGACAAATGGTACACCTATTTCTACCCAAAATACTAATTCATATATCTTCAAAATATTGCTCCCAGAAATGGTGGAAGAAAAACTCCTATTACCTGATCTACATATATTATTTATTATAGTAATATTCTGGACACACATAGGAATGTTCACACTTATGATTGTACCAATGTAAAGGTCGGGCGAGCGTCGGAAAAGAGACCACGAAGAGACTGTCTCATGCAACAGCAAAGGGTTTATTGGGGGTCCAGCATGCTGGGGCTCAGAGCTCACTTGAATAGAGAAGAGAGCCCTAAGAACAGCTTAAGCAGAGCTTATGCAATTTACGTGGTGAGAGCAGGGAGGGAAATTTATTGATGGGTCAGGTCGAGTGAGTGGTTTGCATGCCAATGGGAGAGGGAGTACATTCAACAGTTTGGCAATTGGGGACAGCACATTCTGGGAACAAGATTAGCAAACAGTTTTCAAGATTTCATCAGTATTTTGTTAAGCATACAGAAAAACAAGAAGTTAAAAGTACATATTTTATTAACCTTTCATTCCCCACTTCTTATTCTGGTTAATTTTAATCATAAAAATGAGCATTGCGGGGTCTCACATTTTATGTCTTCTAGTGAGGTATATTGTTGTCTGATTACCATAAGTTTAACTTATCCAATTTAAGCTTGTAGAAAGGAAACTAGATGGTTGAGCAAACAGGGTCCTACAATTAGCAATGAAATGAGGATTATTAATGGACTGGTCAGGGCTGATAAAAGCATAGTTAACCAGGGGGACTGTGTGAACAAAGACTCAAACCACCCTTTTTGTGCATCTCTCTCTTGTTGATGCTCTTCTAGGCGTCTTCTTAATTTACTCATAGATTTTTTTACAACTCCAGTATGGTCGGCATAAAATCAACTTTTTCCCTCAATGCAGCACGAAAGCCCCCTTCTCTCACGAAGAGGAGGTCCAACCCTCGCATGTTCTGTAAAACAATTTCAGAGAGAGAGGTTAAAGATTCCTATAAAACTGTGATGGAGGTTTTTAATATCTTTAAATTTTGGTCTATTGCTGCTTCTCATCGGGTCATTTGTTGTGTCACATGGACTAGGACAGTGCTTCCTGTGCCCACACCTGCAGCAGCTCCTTTTCCTAATAGGATGGCTAAAGTGAGGGATACAGGTTCCCAGAGGAACCGGGTTGTATGCCCCCCTATTTGATATTTAAATTAACCTGCCTCATGATAGAGCACTCTGGGAAACATCTGAACATTACATAATTAATCACATCTGTTGACCATTTTATGAAAACATAAACAATGTTTAAGTATATAGAATTATACTGTTGTAAGGACGGACAATTCAAGCACCTAAGATAGCACTGAAGACAGCGAAACATACCTATTTGGTTGCAACGGATTTAGAGGGCATTGCTTCTGTTGTAATCAATTAGTCACGTGATCTCCAAATCTAGGTAGTTTCCGAATTTTGTACCCAACATGTAAGGGAAGGGGCTCAGAAGTTCACAGTCTGCATAAGTTCACAAAAAGAAGTTTTCGTTTCTATTGTTTTTTTCATCTCTTCTGGGCAAGTTAACATTTTAAGGACACCTGGAGTGGGAGAGCTTTTTTCTTCTCTTTTTTTTTTCTCACTGCCAGCTGTAACAATGGAGCTCATCTGGTAACTTATTTATCTTAGAAATGTAACCATGTCTGTGAAGCCCCAGCTCAAGGCCAGAGGCCTTGTTCACATGTTTTGTGAAAAACTAGTAAGGGGGAGTCTAGCTTAGGAGTGCTGATTTTTCCAGCCAGTGGCCAAATAGAACAGGGAAACATGAAAAGGGGAAGTTTATCTACATTGAACTCTTTTATAGGGACTCTTAGGCTGAAAGTCCTAAAGTCAGCCATAGTGAAGACTGCTGGAGAAGGTCAGTTAAGACTTTTCTGTGGGCCTGGTATAGACGGGGAAGACAGGGAAGGCGGGTCTGAGAGCAGCACCTTGGGTCTGAGCATGAGGAAGGAAAGATGTAAAAGAATAATGGGAAAGGGGTTTGGAATTTTCCAGGCAACAAAACTTGAGCAGTAGAACAGATAGAGCAGAGGGGAAGATGGGAGTTTGTATCCCAAAAAGCCTGTGAGGGACTTTAAATTCTTAGTAACCTGTTTTCAGTGATGACAGAGCAACTTTAAAGGCCATTTTCATTACATCTTGGATAGGGGTCTGAGGGCTCTCCTTAGCTGGTTTGAGCTTTGGGTTAGCTGGTAAGAGGACCTGGTGGGACCTGGTGCGGGCACTGACAGGAGAAGAGAGTAGTGAGTGGGTGGATGGGTACCTCAGTACCTGCTACCTCAGCAAGGGGGCAATAATCTGAGAACCGGCGGTTTGGGTTTTTGATCTAGTAATTGGAGGGAAGAAATCAGGTTGCTGAGCAGGGAGTGACAGCAGAGAGTCTGGAGCAGAAAGCTGAGGGTGAGGATCTATTGGATAAGCATAGTTCAGGATGTGAGCGAAGGAGGGAAAATGCCTCCACTTAGGGGAATTTCCTTCCACCCTTTGAGCACTTGCCGAAGTTAAAAAGGTCACGGAGAATTTTAGGATCTAGAGACCCCTCTGGGGGCCATCGGTATTGGTTGTGTAATTGGTAATATGGCCAATGCTGTGTATTGAATTTGATGAGGAGTTTGGGTTCCACCAGGCACCCCGTATGCTCACATTCCCATGACTTACAGAAGAAGTCGGCATTTCCCCCACACAGCCATGTCTGTTTGTGGCTTTGATAGTCCGCTGGGCAAACATAGTAATCTAGGCTAGCCAACCTGCATCTGGCTCTCGTGTCCCTACATCCATAATGTTTGTTTCTATTACCTATGATACGGAAAGGATTTATTGGAATTTTAGTTGGATCCCCTTCATCAGGGATATCCCAATAGGAAAGACCTATAGCCAGCTGACAAATGTCTGGGTGGAGAGGTGGCCACCATGTCCCTAAAGGGGCTGTATGCAAGATAGACCATACTTCTTGTACAGTAGGATTTGTGATCAGCCATTACTGCTGAACAGGCTGATGAGGGTTAGGACTACTCTTGGCCAAGGGGAGAGTCTGTAGCCTTATCCACATGGCGAATACGCAATTTGAAAGTGTTACCAGTCTTTACCAGTTTCCAGTCAGATTTTGGACAGGGCGCAGGCCAGAGATGAGAGACATGGATCCATGAAGTGATTCCGTCTACATTTACCACTGTAGGTGTTATATGTAGCACCTTATATGGTCCTTTTCAGTGGGGTTCCAGGGATGACACCTGATGTCGTCTAATGTAGACGAAGTCTCCTACTTGGTATCGATATGGAGTCCCCTCGTCCCCAGGTTGGTCGGCAGTGGCCAGATGTTTCCACAGATATTGCTGATTTCTTTCAAGAGCTTTAAGTCTGTCAAGCAAGGGGGTGTGGAAGGGATCGTTAGGTCTTAGAGTTTGGGTTAGGTCCCTTACTGGAGGAGGGACCATAGAGAATTTCATAGGGGGTGAGGTTACACAAGGAAACAGAGGAGTATGAGTATTTCTTGCATGAAACAGTGCATAAAGCAGGAGAATAGATCGATCTTTTATGCCGATCTCTAAGCTTGATTTTGTTAAGTCTCTTTAATGGTTCTATTATTTTTTTTTTACCTGTACTGAGCTCTGGGGTCTATAAGCACAATGTAATTTCCAATTAATCCCCAGGGTCCTGGCTAATCCCTGACTTACCAGGGCAATTAACGCCAGTCCATTATCAGACCCTATTGCCTTAGCCAGTCCGTATCTTAGAAAAATATCTTTCAGGATCTTCTTGACCACCATTTGTGCCATTTATTTTGTTGTTGTTGTTTTTTTTTTTTTTTGTGGGGGGGGGAAGGCTTCAATTAATTCATCCTGAAAATGTATCTACAAAGACTAGGAGATATTTAAGTCCATAACTTCCTGGCTTAATTTCAGTAATGTCCACTTCCAAGAATTGTCCTGGTCTGGTTTCTTGTAGGTGCTTTCCTGCAGGAAAGTTGGAAGGGTAAGCATTAACCAATTGACAGACCCGGCAGGCTTTTGTTACCCGTTCAGTTATTTCTTTCGCTCTGAGTCGGTTAGTGGAAAACTCTGTTCTTGATCCTTCAGGAATGCCTGCAGTTTCTTTGAACCAAGGTGAGTGAGTTGATGTACATTTTTAACTTAGTTTAGGGCTTTCTGAAAATGCAAGCTGGGCTCAGTGAAGTTGAGGGTTTCAGTGTCAGAGTCCTTAGATGTTATCAAAAGCTTGCTGGTGCTCAGGGGTCCATTAGAATTGGGCATCTCTCTTTAACAGCGGGTATAAAGGAGCAGCTAAGGACGCAAACCCAGGTATCCATAAGCTGCATAAGCCAGCAGTCCCAAGAAACTCTCTGAGTTGTCTGCTGTTAGATGGGGTTGGTATCTGCTCAATGGATTGTTTTCTGGTCTCAGTGAGCCATCGCTTACTGCCCCTAAGGGAATAGTCCAGGAAGATTACTTCTTGCTGGCAAATTTGGGCTTTTTTGGCAGAAGCACTATACCAGAGTTGAGCAAGCTCGTATAATAATAATTGGGTTCCAGACTCACAGTTTTTCTTGGTGTTGGCTGCCAGTTGCAGGTCATCAACATATTGAAGCAGGGTGACCTCAGGGTGCATAGTTCTGAAGTTGTTGGGGTCTCTGTGGAGGGCTTCATCAAAGAGAGTGGGGGAGTTTTTGAACCCCTGTGGGAGTCTAGTCCATGTTAGTTGACCAGACGTCCCGGTTTCTGGGTCTACCCACTCGAAATCAAATAGCAACTGACTATCTTTATGCAGAGGCAAGCAAAAGAAAGCATCTTTTAAGTCCAGAACAGTATACCATTTCCGCTCATGGTTCAGAGTGCTAAGCAGATTGTACAGATTATGTACTGTGGGGTGAATGTCCTGCACTCTGTTGTAGATCTCTCTTTGGTCTTGAACGGTGCGATAGTCCCCGGTTCCTGGATTTTTATACTGGTAACAGGGCAGTGTTCCAGTTCAAATGACAGGGCCTTAGGACCCTTAAGGCCAGATATTTCTGAATATGGGGCCTTATCCCATCTTTAGCTTTTTTGCTCAGAGGATATTTTTTGACATTGATGGGGGGGCTGAAGTTTTTAACTCCACTGTTATTGGAGGATGTTTCACGGCTACGTGTAACCCAGCAGTTTTTTTCCTAGGCATCTGCGTAATCTGTTATCCATTTCCGGGGTAGCTTGCCTGTTTGATCAGTCTTGGGGGGTTTGACAAGTTGATGTTCATCTTCTACTGACATAGTAAAAGCCGTGACTATAGGAGTTTTTACTGAAAAATTTAGAAATTTTACTTGGGGGCCTTCAGGGTTAAAAGTTATTCTGGCCTGGAGCTTTTTGAGCAGATGTGTGCCCATCAATGGGGTCGGGCATTCTGGGATTACTAGGAACGAGTGATGGATTTTTTCTTTCCCAGGTCCATGGTCCTCTTAGTTGTCTAAGCCCCATATTTACTGCCATTAGCCCCTTGAACTAGAGTCCTTTTTGTTTGATAGATGGCCCAATGGGGCCTTAAGGGCTGAGTATACTTACCCTGTATCCACTTCAAAGTTTAACCCCCCCCGGCGAGTACTTTGTGTTCTTTTGGCCGGGCCAGCTACCTCCAAGGAAGGAGGGGCTGTGTGTGCCGTGGGGTAGTCACCTGGAGGGCGCTGGGCTGGCCTATATTCCTCCAATGGTGGAGAGTCTGAGTCAGCAGCAGGGGAATCACTTAGAGGGTGTTTGGGGTTGGAGGACAAAGGCAGGGCATAAGGAGGGGGAAGAGAGTCCAGTAGAGTCTTGAGACTCAGGGACAACAGAGGGTGGAGGAGGGGGAGCAGAGGGTTTGAGAGATAGAAAAGTGGGAGAACCAGTAGGAGCGGGGACAGGGACAAGGAAAGGCTTCAACCATGGAAGAGGAGATTTGCAGAGGTCCTGCAAACTAAAGATATATTGCTGTTGATCTGGATGGCTATGTGGCCCCGGCTGAAAGACAATATCTCTGAGTTTTTGAATTAGTGTGAAGTAGAAAGATCCTTCTGGGGGCCATCCGACTCCAAAGGTGGGTCATTCTGAGACACATAGAGTCTTCCAGATCTGACGTTTTACTGAAAAAAAGAAGATTCTGAGCCTTTAAGCAGACTTTGGTCCAGTGATCAAGGTTCAGGGACAGAGGCATTGAAGTGCTCTGTCCCATATGAAAGATACACAAATAGTGAAAGCAATGACACACGACACAGACAAGACAAGACAATAAAGACAGGCAATGGACGTCCAATACTGAGAACAGGACTGAGTAGCCAGGAAAACCTGATGGGCTGACAATACCGAATCCAAAACAAAATATCACTGAGTTTAGGAGACTATTGTTACTCGGTTTCCCAAGTTCTCTGGGGCGTCCTCCAGAGGCGTGGCCTGTGGCTCTGTGACACTTCTGTCAGCCACCGTCAGAGAGAGCTCATGCTCATCACCAATAGCCATTTTGCCCATCCCTAACCTGAAACCTGAAACAAGAAAGTGGCGCCTTACTTATCCTGAGATGAGCCTATTAGGGGTCTTTCGTCCAACGCTGCTGGAACTCGCTGGGGCCCTCAGATGTAATGGTCAGGCGACCATTGGAGGAAGAGACCACCAAGACACTGTCTCATGCAACAGCAAAGCGTCCAAAATTCTGGGGCTCAGACCTCACTTGAATAGAGCAGAGAGCACTGAGAACAGCTTAAGCAGAGCTTATATACTTTTCTTGAAGAGGGCAGGGAGGGAAGTTTATTGATGGGTCAGGGCAAGTGGGCGGTTTGCATGTAAACGGGTGAGGGTGTACATTCTGCAGTTTGGCAGTTGGGGACAGCACATTCTGGGAACAAGGTTAGCAAAAAGTTTTCAAGATTTCAAGAGTGTTTTCTTAAGCATACAGAAAAACAGGAAGAGACAAGTACCTATTTTATTTATTTTCAACAAAGCCTAAATGGAAAGTGAGCATGAATTACTAAAAACATTCATGTCCAGGTTGCCTAATGCTCTCAAATGTCAATTCTATTGGTGACTACATATTTCTTTCTTCCTAAGCTTATATATTCAACCTCAACCCTGTTGAAAATGCCTAATCCTATGACTCACTTAATAATTTGCCTGATTTCCTAAGGTCTCTATTGATACCTCCTTTCCTACATATTTTCCCAAATTCATTATTGTGACTGACACTTAACATGGGCTGACATTAATATTCACTCTCTAACCGAAACCCTATTGGTAAAGAACTTTTTTTTCCAAATCTTATTCTCACCCTTCTTTCTAAACCTACTGACTATCTTCCTAATTCCACCGACTATCCCTTTTTGACTGGAGGTTCTCTTCGACATTCAATCATCCAAGGTACAACGTCCTATGCCATTGTGTATGGATTTATCTGAGACATTTGTGCAGAAAGTATAACATTGCTAAGTATCCCAATCAAGGTCTCAATGCCCTTCTGGGATGCAAATCTTACCTAGATTTCTGTTTCCATACTTTTAACTCACGTCTATATTCTTATAAATATCACAGATTCCCAATACCATTATTCATCCTGCAGAATGATTCCTAACCCAAATCGAAACTGTTATTAACCGTAACCACACAGTGATCTCTCAATCTAACTTTAGAGAAGAGCAGGGACAGAGTTGGCCTTAAAATATAGGGATGTAGGGGATCTTCCACTTGCTGAGAACCTCAAAGGTCCATGCAGAAATGATCCCTGAAGAAGATGTAGGCAGCTATGAACGACCTGAGAGAGCAAAAGTCATCTTCCATTGCCAAAAAACCTGGTCAGGATGAAGGGATGTGGCTGAATCAGCCTCTCTCTTAATGTACAGGAGACGGACCAAACCAGGCCTTTGTGGAGCGCTGTTTCTTGGTGCCTTTGATTTATATATCATTCTAACTTGTGAAAATGTCACAGGAAGTAGGGGCAGCCTCCATCTCATGGAACCCTTGGAAGCAACTGTTAGGACAATGTGTTTGCCAAGGCAGTGACCTCATTAAATTCCTGAAGGAAGTAACCTACCTCACTTCCTTGGTGATGGAACACTTTAAACTTGGTATCCAGGAAGCCAGGCACTGAGAGCCAATCCAAGTCCCAGTCCCAGTGGGCTCACTTGTTTGGTGTTACTAAGGACAGAGTCAGTCTTTCTTGGTACCTACTGATGTGAGGATGGCCACATGCCAGGGACCTTTCCTGAGAAAGTAGGTAGTGGCTCTCCACATGCTCCTGACAACGTCACAGAGTTGGCCAAGGAGACCAGATCTGAGAATGGATAGGCCATATCAGGGGAACATAGTATGACCCACCAGTCAAAGGACATTCTGGATAGTTACAAACCTACTTGGGGGAAGGAGGTGCCATTGTGGGTGTGGGTGTGAGTGTGTGGTTTTGTCTCATGTTCTGAGAATAGGTAGGAAAGGATTTTTGTTTGTTTGGATTGGAATGGACTTTTTCTAGTAAATTGTTTGACAAGGCGAGTGTTTCTATGTCTGTTTCTCCCACTGTGTCCGTGGTTGTAGACATTAGAAAAGAAAATGCATCAATGGATGTTTCCTGTCTTGTAGAAAGTTTCCCAGCATTCATCCTGCCCAATTAACGCATGGACTGTGACTTGCCTTATGGATGGGCAACACCTACTATCTTACTACGTTTCTGTTTTCTTCCTGAATTCTGGCCACTCTCAAGAATTGGCTCATGGTTTTGTGTCCAAGATATGTACCACCTCCAAGCACTGTGACATGGCCATGTACATGATAACTGAAGGGAATGGGAGGATCTCAGAAAACTCAGATATCAATGTGACCAGTAAAGTCTCAGTGGAGAATCCTTGCTTTGGGCCATTTGCTTACCTATTGCTTCATTGCCCTGAATGTCAGGAAGGTCTTTGCCTCAGGCCACCCCTTTGTGAAGCCTTAAGAAAACAGTTTTCAAATGGAAATGAATGGGCATCACCTGTGGCTCTTTGCTTAATTGCTTCCAAAAGGGATGTGTCTGAATCAGCCTCGTGAACCTGTGTGAGGCTGCTGCTTAGATTCTTAACACCTGATGGATCTAAGGTAAGATTCCATGTGTGCTACAAATACAAAATGGTCAAAATAGCAGTCATTGTGTATGAAGTCTCTCGCCATCTTCTGTAAGGTTCCTGACCTCCATCCTGGCCTGCAAAGGCTAGACCATAGATGCTTGGGTTTTTTCATGACTCCCATTCATATAAAAAATTTATACCTGGCAGTCAGTAGGCCTCAAATTGGAGAAGTGGAGCAGTAATAAGGTCAGGCCTATTTGATCACTCCTGGTTCACAGGAAAGGTGTTTAGGCCACACTGACCTTAGGCAAAATAGGGGCGAGGGAGCATATTTTGGACAGGGTCTTTGACATCACCCCTTTTGGAAACTTACAGCCAGAGGATTTGATGAGTGTCTACATGGAAGAAGACGAGGGCTATGTGAAAGTGTTTTGGTTTTAATTGTGGTCATTTGTGTGGCAGTTAGAAGACATAACTGTGTCCACCATGGCTTGAACTTTGGTGTGATTCCCCTTAGAGACTGCGTTCTGGACCTGACCTCAGAGAAGAATTGCCATGAATTGTGTTGGGATTTCAGGAGGCCACGCATGAGAGTCCCCATTGGAAACTGAGATATAGGCCCAGGTGGCTCTCCACAGAACACTGGGAATCTCAGCTACGATATCACATGATTTTATTCTGAAAGACTTGGCAACCATAGTTGAGATTCAAAACACACATGGACCTAGCATTGTAGACCTCAATGGGCCTGGCTTCATGTGACCTTTTGGCCACTCCATGGGAAGCCTTGCCTGTGAGAGTCCTCCAGAGCTTTCATTGAAATGAAATTCCTCACCATTTAATGGTTCCTGAAAGAATTGAAACTCACAGTGCCTCCAACTTCATCCTTGAAAAATGGCTAGATAAATACCATGAAATTTTTGAAATTCTTATGACCAAGTGGCACTGAAGAACATTTGGATGTCCAGTTGCTGATCATGAGTGTACCAGAGAGTGCCTTGATTGACTGGGTTTCATGAAAATGGTGTAGAAGAAAGAATCCTGTATGTTGGCGCCTGCTGAGTAGTGACCCAGAGCTGTGGTGTGCAGTTGTGTCATAAAATATCTCTGGTGGGGCCATTTGGATCTACCATTGACTTCCAAATGTCTTGTGGCAGACATGATGCAGCCAGTAATCCCTATATGTCTGATCTCTTCATATAAAGGCATCTTGTTATATGGAGAGGTTTCAGGGCCGTGTTCAGAATCAGGTTGCAATGGTTGAGGGGGCAAGCTATGTGGGATATAAGCCTCATTGGTGGATTCTCCTGGAGACCCTGACCCACCACACGTGTGAGAAATCCCTCCAGCACTGAGTCCCTGTTGATGTCCTTGTATTTCATGAAGCAAATACTAAACCCCCAGTGCAGCAGCAAGAAACACCATGAAATGTGGAAGATGCGCAAATGGCTTCACATACCACATGGGGAGACACTTAGCCTTCAGTGACAACAGTTTCCCTACAAAGAGAGAATTCTGCACTCCTGCCTCATGTTCATTGGAAAATAAGAAACCATGTCCTCCAGGTCACATAGATGCAGACCCAGCTCTGATGGTCTCACTACAAAGAAGCTAAAGCTCCTGACAACAACATATATTTCAAGTGCCCAAGGTCAGGGAGAGTTTCTCAATAAGTTTTAGGCCGGCAGAGCTCCATGTTTGTGGAGTGTTTACCTGTTTGTCCAGGACAGGAGAAAAGACCACTGACTCCAATTAAAATCAAATTAAAGCAAGCTTATTATTTTTCCACTGGCTGAGCTGCCTATCCCTCTCAAAATGGCAGAAACAAGACAGCAACCCCACCTTTCCTACAGCCCAGCTTTATAGTCCAGTAAGTTACACAAAAGGGGGGTTACAGATAACAGAACTCGGAGAAGCATCACGCTATTGCTAGTTTACAATTTTTTTTTTTGCTGGCCCCATCATCAGAATTTATGAGGACCATTAGAGACTCTCGAGAGTCGTTGTCTGGCCAGAGAAGGCCAATATTTATGAGGTGTCACTAAATTTTCAGAGAGGGCTGCTATCTGGTCAGAGAGCCAGGCATGGGTGAGTTCAAGGCACGGACAGGCATTCCAAGCAGATTCAGAATTTGCAGTAATTTATAGGAAAGCAAAATTATCTTTTCATGACTTTGTGGCAAGATGGCTCCCAATTTTAATAAATGATCAGGTTGGGTTTATAATTCCCCCCCATTTTTTTTTCTGCTTTTTAATGTTTTTTAAATTAATTTTTATTGTAGGTTGTTCAAAACATTACATAGTTCTTGATATATCATATTTCACACTTTGATTCAAGTGGGATATGAGCTCCCATTTTTACCCCATATACAGATTGCAAAATCACATCAGTTGCAGAACCATTGATTTACATATTGCCATTATGGTGTCTGTTGTATTCTGCTGCCTTTCCTATCCTCTACTATCCCCCCTCCCCCCTCCCCTCCCCTCTTCTCTCTCTACCCCCTCTACTGTAGTTCATTTCTCCCCCTTATATTTTTCTCCTTTCCCCTCACTTCCTCTTTTATGTAATTTTGTATACCCCTGAGGGTCTCCTTCCATTTACATGCAATTTCCCTTCTCTCTCCCTTTCCCTTTCACCTCTCATCCCTGTTTAATGTTAATCTTCTTCTCATGCTCTTCGTCCCTACTCTGTTCTTAGTTACTCTCCTTATATCAAAGAAGACATTTGGCATTTGTTTTTAAGGGATTGGCTAGCTTCACTTAGCATAATCTGCTCTAATGCCATCCATTTCCCTCCAAATTCTATGATTTTGTCATTTCTTAATGCAAAGTAATACTCCATTGTGTATAAATGCCACATTTTTTTTATCCATTCGTCTATTGAAGGGCATCTAGGTTGGTTCCACAGTCTTGCTAGTGTGAATTGTGCTGCTATGAACATGGATGTGGCAGTGTCCCTATTGTGTGCTCTTTTTAGGTCTTTAGGGAATAGACCGAGTAGGGGAATAGCTGGATCAAATGGTGGTTCCATTCCGAGCTTTCCAAGAAATCTCCATACTGCTTTCCAAATTGGCCGCACCAATTTTCAGTCCCACCAGCAATGTACAAGAGTACCCTTTTCCCCACATCCTCGCCAGCACTTGTTGCTGTTTGACTTCCTAATGGCTGCCAATCTTACTGGATTGAGATTTGCAACAAAATGAAACTGAATCCCTTACTCTCGCCATGCACAAAAGTTAACTCAAAGTGGATCAAGGAACTTGATATCAAATCAGAGACATGGCGTTTGATAGAAGAAAAAGTTGGCTATGATCTACATACTGTGGGGTCGGGCTCCAAACTCCTCAATAGGACACCCATAGCACAACAGTTAATAACTAGAATCAACAAATGGGACTTACTCAAACTAAAAAGTTTTTTCTCAGCAAAAGAAACAATAAGAGAGGTAAATAGGGAGCCTACGTCCTGGGAACAAATCTTTACTCCTCACACCTCAGACAGAGCGCTAATATTCAGAATATACAAAGAACTAAAAAAATTAGACAATGAGATAACGAATAACCCAATCAACAAATGGGCCAAGGACCTGAACAGAAATTTCTCAGAGGAGGACATACAATCAATCAACAAGTATATGAAAAAATGCTCACCATCTCTAGCAGTCAGAGAAATGCAAATCATTCCCCCTTTTTTAATGTGTCCCTTCCAAATTTTTGATAGGGTAGGGAAAGAGCAATGAGGGAATTTTAATCCCTCAGGTAACAGTCTCCAAATTTTTAGAACTCACCCAAAATTGGATTCCTGGTTTTACCTGACTTAATTAATTACTTATATTGATATTCTATTTATTTTTGGCTCCATAGTTGTAAGACGAGAGGCGTCACTCATTTTGGCTTCTTCTGAGCTGAGAGAGAGTGACGTGAGTGGGCACAGTATAAGGGACATGAGTTGCCTTTTAGAAGTCAGTTGAGGGACATGAGTTGCCTTTTAGAAATCAGTTCCTTTTGAAGTCTGGTTGGGGAAGAACAGGTTGTAAATTCATCTGGGGATGGGTTCTTCTGTGTGAGAAACAAGAACCATGAGTACTGAAAAAATGTTGCAGCAGCTGGAACATGTCACTGTATAGAAGTTCCCTCAGCAGGCTTTAATATTCCCAGTTATCAGGACTGTCAACTTAATATTTAACATTTAGTGTTACAGTTATCCCTCTCCATAAGATACAGTTTAATGATTTAATATCATCTGATCTTGCAAAATCATTTTACTAGTATGACCTCTGTGTGTAATAGAGAAACCTTTAATTCTGTTACTCAGGGCTGGATAATCGTACTAGCAAACACCAACCCTACCTGTAGGTTAGGAATATCTGTAGGCCTTAAACTAAAAATTTCTGCCTCTGGCAGCTCCTCTTGATAGTCTCATTTTATAGTTATCAGGCATTCCTTTCTGGGAATCCTTCTTTGTAGCCTCCAGTCTTACTTATTTTGGGAGGCTAACATAATGTGTATAAAAAATTATTATTATTATTATTATTAATATTACTATTTAAAATGCCCAGGAATGGCTGTATTTTGGTTTTAACTGTCTTTCCTAAGTGTTTATCAAGAAACAGTCAAACTGACTTTTGTTTCTATCTATTGTTAACAGTCAGCTGAGCTTTTATGGGAGTCATTCCTGGGGAAACTTGAGAGCAGCTTCTCAGTTCTGCTAGTGCCATTTGCGCTAGGTGGGTCCAGGTCTTGCTTGACCATGTGGCTACCCTTGGAAGCATCAGGGATGTCTCCCTTCTCTGATGACTCTCCTCTTCTTAGCAAATGCACTGATTAGCTTTCTGTTCTCCAGGGGTCTCATTAATCTCCCTAATTGGGAAGATATGAGGCCCAGAGTTGCAAAGCTCTTTGAGAAGTCCCTTGTTCCCTGGATTCAGACTGACTCAGAGGGCAAGAGCCAAATATTGGTTTTCTTGTCCCTTTTCATGTAACTTTAATATAAATCCTAATCTTAATCATCCAGCAAATAAATTTTAACAGCCTTATATTAAGAGTACTGGGCTTTAATGTCTATAACTTTATAATTATTTATCTTTTTTATTAACTGGGATCTGTATTATTCTGTCTGTCTTGTAGGTGATGACTTATTATCTTAAATTAACCCATGTTGTGTTCTTAAAGCAACACTTCTGTAAAACACTAACAAGGAATCTTTAGATCACTTATAAGGAAATTACAAAATAAAATTTTTTAACAAGAGTAAAAATACTTAGTTCGTGTAATAGCTACCCTGAAGTTTTAAGCTGAGTTATACATTATATCCCCTGTTTGAGATCCTAGAAATCTTGACAGAAAAAAAAACAACTTTTGAACATAACTTTAAATGAAATAATATCTGACCTACTGCTTTCGTAGTCATTCTCACATATAGTAAGATGGGACACAGAGCCTTATCTCAGGTAAGGCAGGGCTCTTAATAAAACTTAAGTGTTTTACTTCTAAAGATGATCTTTGTTTTTTTTAAATATCATTTTACAAAGATTACATATATTATTTGAGGTCACATGAACATTAGTTAACACCATATGATATCACATTTAAAACATGAATTTAAGAAAGGCTGAAAGTTTTTAACCTTTATATAGATTAGACTCTCATTAACATAAAAATACATTTAAATTGTTCCCCAATGTAAAAAGTAACATACAACTTTACATATCTTATTGATAAGAAGTAAATGAATGCCCAATATATTTTTTTACCATACAACTTCAGAACACCAGCTTGAAATAATGCTCTTTTAAAGTTTCTACCTTACAGATTCGTATACTTGAAAGATATGAGCACATTAATAGCATCACAATTACATTGAAGTTTCTACATTAACCAAGTTTAGCTTTTAAATAAATGGCAGTACAGTGCTCTAAAATAACAGTTCTTATTTAATCAGTTGTTTAATTTTTATGGTTGCTTGCTCTAGAAAAAATAAAACTTAATAAACACAATGTTATGGGTAAACTTATGTTTTAAGAAATTTTTGTCTCTTTAACACATGACTGATTATTACAATCTCATACAGACATTAGTACAAACTTATACAGACCTTAGTAAATCAATCAGATATCTAACAAAAGTACTCATGAATGAGTAATCCCATATCAAATTTACTTTACTTATTTATCAATATATTAGACAAATATATTGAACAGTGTAAACCATTTTTTTGTTGAAGGAAAAGTCTTAGAACCAAGGCATATTAGAACATTTGTAGACATTAATATTTTATTAGATTTTTGAACACCTAGAAAAACTTGTAAGCTTAAATTTAAAGACATTTATTTTTATCTCTTTATCCAATTTAAATTCAACTATTTAAATCACTTGAATTAAAGATCTTTGGATCCACTTTTTAAAATTTGTTTTTATGAGCGTTTTTGTTTTAATGAGTGCTCTTTATAAATGTTAATTTGTGTATCATATATATGATATACGGACATATGAATATATAGACATACAACACATAACAAAATTGTGCACACATAATAATAGTAAAGGCCTTGTAGCTTTTCCAGGTGAAATATCCATTGCAATGTTTCAAAAACTACACAGTTAGTCAAAGATAGAACTGGTCAGAAAAACATCATCCTAGGTCTTTAGGATCAAAATCATGAGCTCAAAAAAAAAAAAAGAAAGAATCTAAGGAAAAAATAAGAGTCCTAGAAAAATTGACTGGACATTAATTAGTAAATACCATACAATTTAATTTTTTTTAGGCCTCAGATCACTCTCCTACTGAGCTTGCAGGCCTCTTTCGTTTGCCATTCAACATAAGTCCTGGCTGAGGTCTGGAAGGAGCAGGAAAAAGCTGCTATTCTGAGCAGACACCTCAGGCCTAAGGCATTTCAACCATAATTTTCAGGTTCAGATGTTGAAAATTATAATACAATTTTAAGACAAAATTCACAAAATTTTATGATACAAGTTTAAGACACAGTTTACAAAATTTTACATCTTTATATCTTGTTTTGTCAACAGATACCATACTATGATTTACTATCCTTGTCCAAATTAATGCACTGGTAGACACAGTGACATTTTCCCAGGCTTCCCAATTAAAAATTGGTGAAAAAAAAGCCTGAATGATTGGGAAGTTACTTGCCAACTTGGAAGTAGAGTTCTCTAGTTTTCCATCCTAAGTATTTAAGTTCTCTGGCATGAATTATCTGAAATCATAAACTAAACAATTTCCTAAACCCGACTTTTAACTGCAAGATTGTGCAATGCTTCAAAAACCCATTCAGATGCCAGATTGTTACAATACAACATCATCATTTAGATACACATTCAGCTAAGATCATTCCCAAGAAATGATTTATAATATCAACACATTATTGCACATGTCTTAAAGGGCCAGAAACAAAGACACAAGACAGACTGAAAGGAGCTCCAGACTATGGCTTACAGACAGAAGCCTTTAAACCAGAGCAGATAAGAGAAAAATCTCCTACACCAGTGGCACCATAGATTTTCTCACAAGGGAACCAGATGTTTTCACAGAGGGACAACCTGAAATGTAAAATCAAGGGTCTCCATGGTGACTTTACTGTATTTAGTGTCCCCTTTTTCTTTTTCTCTTTTTTAAGAAAACAGAGATGGCAAAATCCTTACAGTGCAGGGAAGAAAGTAGGTAATTCTCTGAAGCAACAGGGCTTGGGCAGCTGCTGGAAGTCCCTCAGTCCCTCCTTTCACTTACAGGATTAGCTCCTATTGTTCGGTTCCACCCCAAGCACGCTCCGTCTCCTAACATTTCAGTAGTCAGCTCTCAAAGAGTTCCGGGGTGTGGGGGGTACCAAAAATTGTAACTTAAAGTTTGGTTCCTGATTTTGAAGCCAATTAATACCAATTTAATAATGAGAACAGGGTTTGAGAAAAAGAAAAAGGGAGATTTACTGCTTTGCTAACAAAGGAGAAAAACAGGGGTCTCTGCCCGATGGTTGTGATTCTATCGATCTGAAGGGACAAGGGGTTTTAAGGAGTTTCACGTGTTAACCTGGGAGATACTCAGTTCTTAGGTCCCCAGCAGGCATTGCCCTCTGCAGTGGGTGTGCTCCAGGCAGCCAGCTAGGGGCTTCTCTCATCCTGCTTAACAAAGGGTATTAAAGTTCATCACAGTTCTTTAAAACACAGTCCAAATGGGTGTCAGTTTACTTGCTTTATTACCCATTTTCAGTTAAGTTTTACCACAGAAATCACACAACAAAACACACTAAAACAAACCAAAAAAAAAAAAAAAAACATATGAAACACAGAACAAAACACACAAAAAACAGAAAACCAGCGCAGAAACAGAAAAACAGAGGAACTATGCAACGTCTTGCTAAAGCTCTGGGATAGGAGCTCCTGCGTGCCCATTGGCACCTCTCTATGCTTTCAGAGGAATTCCCTACAGAACATAACAGAGGACAGAATGATTCTCGTTACTGTACCAGACAGGAGTATATGTGTGTCTCCCCAGGACACCACTCTGTCATCAGAAGAGATCTCCCTTAACCGGATATCAGATGTTATATAGGCGCCACTTACCTATGGAGGCCTCCTCCACCATGTGCTTGCTAATAGTTTTAGGGCGGTGGTTCACTGCAGTGCTCCCTGGACCAAAATCTCACACCAAGGCCTTGGAAATTGCCTCTCCATGCCGGAGCCCTGGAGGGAAGGCCAGCTTCAGAATTTCCAGTAGTCTGGTCTTGTGATCTATTGGGGCAGGGTCATCTCGATGGGAAACTACAAAATATTAGACCAGGATGCAAGAAAAGACCACTGACTCCAATTAAAATCAAATTAAGGCAAGCTTACTATTTCAAAGTGGATCCAAAGATCTTTAATTCACGTGATTTAAATGGTTCAATTTAAATTGGATAAACAGATAAATATAAATGTCTTTAAATTTAAACTTACAAATTTTTCTAGGTGTTTAAAAATCTTATAAAATATTAATGTCTACAAAAGGTCTAATATAGCTTTGTTCTAGGACTTTTTCTTCAACAACAACAAAAAAAATGGTTTAAACAGTCTCCTACTCTAAGCCATTTTCTACCATCAATGGACCCTTCAGGGGGAAACCATGGACACAATTCTCCTATGTATGAAAAGAATAATTTTAAGTCCTTTTTCTTAACATGTGCCCCCTATGTCTTGAGGGCCTCCTTGAGGCCTGACAAAAACAAATCATGTGACGAAACTGCTTGTCCCATGGTGGGTCACTCACCATGTGTCATCCCCACTCTCCTCCTGGATCTGTCTTTCGGTGGTGTCTGCTGAGGCAATCGCAAGCTCCGCTTTTTTAAGTCTTCCCTGAGGACAGGTTTCCCCCTCAGTCAAAGGCTCGAGCCCCTATTGATCCTCAGGCAGAGGATCAAAAGGCATCTGTCATGATGGCCTTCATTGGGCAAGCTGCCCTGGATATTAAAAGAAAGTTACAACTCTTAGAGGGATCACAAGATATGACTTTGGGAGATTTAGTCAGAGAAGCCGAGAAAGTATACTATATGAGAGAAACAAAGAGAAAGAAAGGGAGCAAAGGGAAGATGAGAGATGCAAAAGACAGACTAAGGCATTGACTAAGGTCCTGGTCACAACAATAAATAGGCCAGAAATTAACAAACAGGAAGACAGGAACGGAAACCTGGGCGCACGCCAGATGCCACAATGGAGTTTAACTCAGCATTAAAAAATGACAAAATCATAGAATTTGCAGGGAAATGAATGGCATTAGAGCAGATTATGCTAAGTGAAGGAAGCCAATCCCTAAAAATCAAATGCCAAATGTCTTCTTTGATATAAGGAGAGTAACTAAGAACAGAGTAGGGATAAAGAGCATGAGAAGAAGATTAACATTAAACTGGGATGAGAGGTAGGAGGGAAAGGGAGAGAGAAGGGAAATTACATGGAAATGGAAGAAAACCCTCAGGGTTATACAAAATTACGGACAAGAGGAAGTGAGGGGAAAGGGAAAAATACAAGGGGGAAAAATAAATTACAGTATAGGGCGTAGAGAGAGAAGATGGGAGGGGAGGGGAGGGGAGGGGGGATAGTAGAGGATAGGAAAGGCAGCAAAATACAACAGACACTAGTA
The DNA here is from genome assembly GCF_048772815.1 of Callospermophilus lateralis. Classification (NCBI taxonomy): domain Eukaryota; kingdom Metazoa; phylum Chordata; class Mammalia; order Rodentia; family Sciuridae; genus Callospermophilus; species Callospermophilus lateralis. Next base: position 953,815 of record NW_027514482.1, read on the forward strand.
TGGCAATATGTAAATCAATGGATGCGTAACTGATATGATTTTGCAAACTATATACTGGAAAAAATGGGAGTTCATAACTCACTTGAATCAAAGTGTGAAATATGATATATCAAGAACTATATAATGTTTTGAACAACAAACAACAAAAGTTAAAAAAACACATGGAGAACTATTTCAACAAATTTGACTAGATTAATAACTCCAATTCTACATAATGGAAAAGGCAAGTCCAATTATACACCATGCCTCCTCTGAAATGCTTGTATGTCTATTCATTTTGGGTTATTTTTCTCCATTATATTAGGATTAGGAGTCAGAATATAGAGTCTAGTAGGGTATGGGTTAGTGTGAGTGATTCAGTATTTCGAATGAAAATTAGGAAAATGAATCCAATGTTTATGCAAATATGTGCTAAAAATAATCATCCCACTCTCATCAAGAACAATGCCTTGACATTACCTTCGCCCCAAGTTAGACACAATTAGAGGAGAAGAGTTAGAAAATCTATGAATACTTATCTGGAATGGAATATGCTCAGGAGTTCACAACTTTGGGGGTGGTAGAAGAGTTTCCAAAAGTAAGGGACAGGGTAAACACTTCACAAACATGGTGCTCTGCTGACCGGAAGACTTATGAGAAACTGCCTCTGAGTTTGGGCACTGGAAATATATGTTGTAGTCAGGAGCTTTAGCTTCCTTTGCAGTGAGACCATCAAAGCTGGGTCTGCATCTATGTAACCTGGAGCACATGTTTTCTTATTCTTTAATGAACATGAGGCAGTAGTGCAGAATTCTCTCTTTGTATGTAAACTGTGGCCAATGTGGGCTAAGTGTCTTCCTGTGTGGACTCTGAAGCCATGTGGTCATACTCCATTTTTCATGGTCTTTCTAGCTGCTGCAATGGGAGTTTGGTGTTTGCTTCATGAAATACAAGTAGTTCAACTGGGACACAGTGCTGGAGGGAGTTCTGTCATGTGTGGTGGGTCAGGGTCTGCCAGGAGAATGCACCAACCAGTCTTATATCCAACATAGACTTCCCCCTTGTCCCTAGCAACTTGATTCTGAACATTGCCCTGAAACCTCTCCATATAACAAGATGCCTTTACATGCAAGGGTCTGCTGGCTGCACCATGTCAGTCAAAAGCCATTTGGAAGCCAATGGCCAATCCACATGACACCAACACAGATGTTTAATCACACACCTGCCCAACACTGTTCTAGGCCCACTACTCAGCAAATTCCAACTTACTGGCATCTCTGTTCTACACCATTTTCATGAAACCCAGTGATTCAAGGCACTGTCTGGTACATTCATGATCAGCAACAGGACATCCAAAGGTTCTCCAGTGCCACCTGGTCATGGGAATTTCAAAAATTTCATGGTATTTATCTAGCCATTTTTCAAGTATCAAGTTGGATGCACTGGTTTTTCAATTCATTCAGGAACCATTAAATGGTGAGGATGAAAGCTCTGGAGAACTCTAAAAGGCAACGCTTCCCAACGAGTGGCCAAAATGTCACATGAAGCCTGACCCATTGATGTCTACTCAATGTGAGTTCAATATGTGTTTTGACTCTTTACTATGGTTGCCAAGTCTTTCAGAATAAAATCGTCTTATATCCTGGTGGAGATTCCCAGTGCACTGTGGAAAGACACCCTGAGACTAGATCTCAGTTTCCAAGGGCGACTCTCATGTGTGGCCTCCTAAAATCCCACCAAAATTAATGGCAATACTTCCCTGAAGTCAGTTCCAGAACTCAGTCTCTAAGGGGAATCACACCAGAGTTCAGGTCCAGGTGTACCCAGTCATCTCTTCCAACCAGCACACAAATGACCACAATTAAAACCAAAACACTGCCACATGGCCCTCATCATCTTCCATATAGACACTCATCGTAACCTCTGGATGGAATTTTCCATGAGGGGCGAAGCCCAAGACAGTTTCCAAAATAAACTCCCTTGCCCCTCATTTGCCTAAAGTCAGGGTGACCTAGACACCCTTCCTGTGAACCAGGAGTGATCAAATAGGCCTGCCGTTAATACTGTTCTGATTCTCCAATTTAATCCTACTGATTGTCAGGTATAAATCCTTTATGTGAGTTGGAGGCAATAGAACACCCAAGCACACATGGGATCTTTCTTTAGATCTATCACCTTCTGAGAATCAAAGCCCCAACCTCACACAGGGCCAAGAGGCTGATTCAGACACATCTCTTTCCAAAGCAATTAAGCAAAGATCCACAGGTGATGCCCATTCATTTCCATTTGAAAAATGTTTTCTTCAGGCTTCAGAAAGGGGTGGCCTGAGGCAAATACCTTCCTGACATTCAGGGCAACATAACCATAGGTAAGCAAATGGGCCAAAGCAAGGTTTTTAAACTGAGACTTTACTGGTTACACTGATATCTGAGTTTTCTGAATTGTTCCCATTCCCTTCAGCTATCCATTACATGGCCATGTAACAGATTTTGGAGGTGGTACATATCTTGGCCACAAAACCATGAGCCTATTCTGGAGAGAGGCCAGAAATCAAGATGTGTAGAGGACCTTAGGAAGATAGTAGGTGTTGCCCATCCATAAGGCAAGCCACAGTCCATTTATAAAGTGGGCAGGATGAATGCTGGGAAGCTTCCAACTAGACAGGAAACCTCCATTGATGCATTCTCTTTTCTAAAGACTACAACCACGAACACAGTGGATACACAGACATAGAAACACTCGCCTTGCCAAACGACTTCCTAGAAACAGTCAACTCCAAACCATACAAACCACCATTCCTACCTATTTTCAGAACATGAGACAAAACCACAAACTCACATCCACATCCACAAAAGCACCTCCTTCCCCCAAGTAGGTCTGTGACTATCTGGAGTGTCCTCTGACTGGTGGGCCATACTATGTTGCCCCAAAATGGCCTGGGCTGTCTCAGATCTGTTCTTCTTGGCCCACTCTACGAAGTTGTCAGCAGGCAGCATTGAGCCAATACCTGCTATCTAGGGAAAGGCCCCTTTTCTGAGCTCTACTGGCATTTGGCCATCCTCATATCATTAGGTACCAAGAAAGACTGACTCTGTCCTTGGTAAATCCAAACAAGTTCGACCACTGGGACTGGGACTGGGACTGGCTCTGGGTGCCTGGCTTCTTGGATCCCAATTTCAGAGAGTTACATCACCAACGAAGTTAGGTAGGTCACCTCCTTCAGGAACTGAATGAGATCACTGCCTTGGCAACCACTTTGTCCTAACAGTTGCTTTCATGGGTCTCATGAGATGGAGGCTGCCCCTACTTCCTGTGACACTTTGACAAGTTTGAATGGTATATCAACAATGGCCACCCGGGAACACATCTCCACGCAGGTCTGGTTTGGTCCATCTTCTCTACATTAAGAAAAGAGAGGCTGATTCATACACATCCCTTCGTTATCACAAGGTGTTTGCCATGGAAGATGGCTTTTGCTCTCTCAGGTCCTTCATAGCTGCCTACATCTTCTCCAGGGATCATTTCTGCATAGAAATTTGAGGTTCTCAGCAGGTGTAAGATCCCCTACATTCCTGTATTGTAAGATGAACTCTGTCCCTGCTCTTTTGTAATGTTAGATTGAGGCAACAGTGTATGGTTAGGGATAATAACAGGATCGATTTGGTTTAGGAATCATTCTGTGGGATGAATAATGGTATTGGGAACCTGCAATATTTATAGGAATACAGAGGTGAAATATAAGTATGTAAACAGAAATCTAGGTGAGATTTGAAGCTCAGAAGTGCATTGGGCAATTGATTGCGATACATAGCTTTAAATTACCTTCTGCACACATGTCTCAGATAAGTCGATATACAATGCCATAGGACTTGTACCTTGGATGATTGAATGTAGAGGAGAACATCCACTCAAACAGGGATAATCAATAGGATCAGGAAGATAGTCGGTAGATTTTGGAACAAGGGTGAATTTAGTATTTGTACCAAAAGTTCTTTAGCAATTGGGTTTTGGTTAGAGAGTGAATATCAATGTCAGCACATGTGAAGGGTCAGTCACAATGATGAACTGGGGAAAATATGTAGGAAAGCCGATATCAATAGAGACATTAGGAAAACAGGCAAAGTACAGGGTGAGTGATAGTATTAGACATTTTCAACAGTTTTGAGGTTGAATATATTAGGAAGAAACAAATATGTAGTCACCGATAGGATTGACATTTGAGAGCGTTATGCAAGCTGGACATGGATGTTTTTAGTAATCCATGTTCAGTGTCCATTTAGGCTTTGGTACAATCACACGTGTGAATTTTGCATTTTGCGTCCAGAATATTACTGTGATAACATGCATATTTAGATCAGGTGACATGAGTATTTCTTCCTCTATTACTGGGAGCAATATTTTGAAAACGTATAAATTAGTATTGGGGGTACAAAGAGGTGTACCCTGTGCCTATGAATATAGATAATGCATGAATAGACCATACTGTGAATAAATAATATAACTGGTTCCACTTTAAATCATGGATTGAATTGATATCAGAAAATATATAAGAAATCTTATATTGATATACAATCATTCATTCCAAACAGTTATGCATCTAATTGTGAAATGATAGTTATGGTTTATCATGAAGGGTGTGTGAGTTTTGCTTAAACAATTATAAAGAAAATCGGAAATAATGTTTGGAAAGAAGTCTCACGAATAGACCAGTTAAGAAACCTGGAGTAATGCATGTGTTCTGAAGCAGGAAGTGATTGAAAGTGAAACAAATGCCTATAAATTTGCCAACTTGTGCAAGAAATATATACCCTCTGATGTGCATAAACTGAAGAAATAGTAATGTACCAGTGTTGAATAAAAATGAACATCAAAATACAAATCATGTCCCATAAGAGTCTACTTGCATTGCTGTTAAACTGGGGCAGTTACTGTAGAAATATTAGGATAATGCCGCAGTCTTGCTGGGCACAATCAGGAGCCACTTGTCAAAAGAAACTAACTTTATTTTTAAAACCACACACGCCAAACAAAACAGCCTCTCAGGAAAAACCCTCAGAGCCCCAACTGCCACCACTGGCTTCCCAAAAGCCTCTTCCTCCCACACAAGCCTCTCTCCTCCCACAATCCTCCTGCTCTTGAGGCCGATTGGCTAGGTCATGTGGGCAAAGCCAAATAAGTCCCCTAATGAGCAACTCCGTGGTCTGAAAGGGCAGGGAAACAGCCCAATGAGCATCACCGCAGAGGAGCCAATCAGCTAGATGTTGCTGTGAGCCAATCATCAGCCAGCAGCTGGAAGTTTGCTGGCTTCTGGAATTTTGCTGGGGCCCCTTCGGATGTGGCTCTCAACATCTCCCCCTCTCTGTTTAAACAACACACATGTGGCTTAGGGACGGTGCCTGCCTTAGGTTGTCCAATAGTACATATGGTCCTTACCCGTTAAGTTGGTACCATTGCAATTGGATCTTACCCATCACTGACTACCGGTCCAGTTTACAGCAACACCTGTGGAGAGGTCTTTGTACCACCGGGGGGTGGTGAGGTTCTTTGCCTCACCTCTAATGGCCCCCAAACATTAGCTGGACGATAATGACACACAGAAGAGAGGAAGATACACCAAGCCAATTGACGGCTCCTTTTGGAAAAATTGTACCACCGATGACATCATCAGCAAATATACCCGAACACTACCACAAGTCGCTGCACAAACAGGTAGTTTACAATGCATACAGGAGAGTTCTCAATGTGTCTAGGCAAGTTCTGCAAGCATTTCAGTGATGGCTATTGCAGAAGCTGTAGATTGGTTTTATCTTTGATTTCACCAGCACTGGGATGAAGATAGGAATTCTGGCAATAATGGCTAAAGAAAAATTATGTAACATTCCAGAAGGCACTGAAAGAAAACAATTTTCTTAACTATTTACATTGTCTTGAAGATAATTATTAAATATAATGAAAAGGAAAGGTGAAAGAAAGGAAACAGATCTGTTAACCTCCTTTTTTTCAAATTTTAAAACAAACCTCAACAGCTCTTTACCCAATTTAAATTAAACCATTTAAATAATGTGAATAAAAAAATATTTGGATCCATTTTTTTTATGAGCGCTCATCATATATCATATATGGACATACGAACATTCAAACATATAACACAAAACACAAGTGTGCACACATAATATAATACCTACAACACATAACCTAATAGTAAAGGCCTTATAACTTTTTACACGTGAAATCTCCATTGCAATGTTCAAAAACTCTTTTGTCAAAAAATAGAACTGATCAGCAAAACATTAAACTAGGTCTGTATGAGCTCAAAAAACAAAATAGAATGTGGGAAAGGGCAATAATAAAATAGATAATGAAAAAAGCATCCTGGTTCTATCTCAGATGTAAGGATAGTCAAACTGGAATTTTGGATATCAGCTGATAAGGCCTTGAGTCAAATCATCTTCTTTTTGGATGTGCCCTGATATGTCTTATAAAGAATAGATCTTTTCTGTCCCAGATTAGACTTTTTATATTGGAAAGTAAAGAGAAAACAGTAGAGAAAGGAGAAATCTTACCAGCAACTTCAAGGGATACTATAGCATTAACTATATACTGACTATCAGAAAATAAATTAAATACAGAATATTTAAATATCTCAAAAGCTTGTAATACTGCATTAAGCTCTACCTTTTGAGCTGATTGTTTGGGTACTAAAAATTTATAAGTTTTATCAGGTATAACTATTGCTGCTGTACCATTATTTGATACATCAGTGAATATATTTGAAGCATTCATGATAAGTGTTTTTCTTCTCAATTTTGGAAAAATTACAGGATGCGATGACCAAAAAGACAATAAAGGGTTAGATGGTAAGTGGTTATCAAATGAAACATTAGATTGGACCATGATTATTGCCCAAGTATTTAACTCATTAGCTAACTCATCAATTTGATTCAGAGTATATGGAGTAAAAATTTTATTGGAAGAAATTCCAAACACTCCCATTGCTGCTTTAATTCCTTTGAGTATTAATTATCCTAAAGCCTCAGGATACCTAGTAAGAATAGTGTAAGGAGAATAAGATAAATGTATCCATAATAATGGACCTTCTTGCCAAAATACTCCTGTAGGAATATTTTTTGTTGGTAGTACAATAAATAATAAAGGCAAACTTATATCAATTCTATCCAAATGCATATTTTCCATATATGTTTCATTGATTTTTAATGCCTTTCTTGCTTCAGGTGTTAACATGCGGGGTGAATTTTTATCTGATAGACCTTTTAGGATATCAAATAAAGGTCCCAACTCTCCTGTTGGTATACCTAGATAAGGCCTCATCCAATTTATGTCTCCTAATAACTTTTGAAAGTCGTTACGTGATTTGAGTTGATCTACTCGTATTTGAATTTTTGGTGGACTGACCATGGTTGAGGATAACAGAACTCCTAGATAATTAATTGGAAAATTTAATTGTACTTTATCTATTGCTATCTCTACATTATAATTTTTAATAAGTTTGTAAGTGTGGCATAACTTTCTAGCAATGTGTTTTTAGCTTTGTGTGCTAATAATACATCATCCATATAGTGAAATATTTGTGTTCAGAATTTTGATTTCTAAGTGGCTGGATTACTTTGTTAACATAAATATGACACATAGTTGGGCTGTTAGCCATCCCTTGAGGGAGTACTTTCCATTCATATCTCTGATCAGGACCTTCATGATTCAGTGCAGGGATAGTAAAAGCAAAACCTGGACTATCCTTAGGATGAATTATAATTGAAAAAAAAAACAATATTTAATATCTATAACTAAAACATACCAGGTTATTGGCAAAGCAGACAATTGAGGAATCCTTGATTGAGCAGGTCCCATAATAACCATCTCATTATTAATGGCTCTAAAATCTTGCAATAGTCTCCATTTACCAGATTTCTTTTTGATGACATAAATGGGAGTATTTTGGGGATATACAGTCGGTTGTATATGTCCTTCTGCTAATTGTTGTTTTACCAGGTCATGGACTGCTTGTATCTTTTCTTCAGTCAGGGGCCACTGAGGAACCCATACTGTCTTTCTGATTTTCAGGTAATTTTTATTGTCTCAGTGGCCCTTTCTGAAAATCCAACCCATGTCTCTCTGTTCCTTGATCTATTTGTATTGGTGCTGCTATGACTTATTCTTGTTTTTCTAATCTTTTTTCTTTCCTAAAACCTTGTCTAGTCATAATAGTGGCTGCATTTTGGTTGATGTTATTTGTTAATGTCAAACCTAATTGATATAGGACATCTCGTCCCCATAAATTTATGGGAAGATGATCCAATACATATGGCTGTATAGTTCCTTCACATCCTTTAGGATCCTTCCTATCTAATACCATTTTACTTCTATGGGGATTAGTCGCCACTTATAGGCCTCGAAGCGTTTGAGTGGCTTGTTGTAATGGCCAATGTTTTTGCCATTCTTGACGAGAGATGATGCTAATGTCTGCACCTGTATCCAGTAGCCCATTCAATTCATGCCCTTGAATATTTAGTTTTAGCATGGGGCGAGAATCTAAATTTAAAGAAAGCATAGCCAAATCTACACCTGTAAAGCCTAATCCCTTGGAACATCTTTCTACAGTACGACTGGAAAATTTATCATATAGGCTGGGTATTATTAGTAACTGTGCTATTCTATCTCCTTGTGAAATTACTGATATGTCCTTTGGAGAACTGGCTATAATTTTTATTTCACCTTCATAATCGGGATCAATCACCCCAGGACTTATCATAAGTTCTTTTAGAGTAGAAGAGCTGCATCCCAACAATAAGCCCATGGTTCCTTTGGGAAGAGGTCCTTTTACCCCTGTGGGAATGATTTGAACTCCCATCTCTGGAGTTAGTACTGATCTGGCAGAGGCGCAGATGTCCAACACTGTGCTCCCTCTGGTTTGTCTGATGAGGGATCTGATGGACAATGTGTCCTGGGCACTACCCTGATGGGGTTGCTGGGTTCCTCCAGTGCTCTGTATATTTGTGGTTAGGGCCCCGGAGCACTGGAACCCCCTGTCCATTTATTTGGCAATTGAGCCCAATGCCTTTCTCCATGATATCGTGGATAAACACCTGGTCCTTGTTCATTTTTTGATAATTGAGTACCCTCTATGGTGGTTTGAGAACAGCACTCATTAGCCCAATGTCTCCCTCTATGGCATTGTGGCCAAATACCTGGTATTCTACTCCTTTGATACCTAATATTGTTAAACCCTCCTTCTATGGGCCAATTCCCTTAAAAATGTCCTGTTTCTTTACATTGGTAGCATGTTCTTGGTCTGGCATCTAAAGCCTGTTTTACTGTAGCTGCCACAATTTGCCCTTGTTCATTAATGTATCTGGCAACTAAAGCCTGTTTTACTGCAGCTGCCATGACTTGCTCTTGTTCATTAATGTCTCTACATAATTAAATCAATGTGTTTAAATCTTCATTTTTCCATGGTCTAATGATATCTCTGCAACAACGATTCGCTTGCTCATAAGCCAGTTGTTTTAGTAATGGCATTGCTTGTTCTGTATTCCCAAAAACTCTGGTAGCTCTTTGAATAAGCCTATCTACAAATTCAGCATAAGGTTCATTAGCTCCTTGTATTACCTTAGATAATTGACCTTGTAAACCTCCATGTTCTTGTAAAGTCTTCCATGCCTTAATTGCATCTACACCAATTTGTGCACATACACCATGATCATATGCAATTTGCTGCTGCTGATCTTCATAAGGTCCCTTTCCTAACAACATATCTAGATTTCTCTGAGGATAACCAGCTCCTGCATTTCGCCTAGCTGTCTCCTTTCAACATTCCTCATTGGCAACCTTCCATAACATGCATTGTCCTCCATTTAGCACAACATTACACATATTAGCCCAATCCACTTGCTTCATGTTCAAGTTGTTAATGGATTCGACCATGATTAGATTGAAGGGTGCTTGAGGACGATAGGTTGTTACAGCCTCTTTTAGCTGCTTCACTGTTTTGAAATCTAAAGCATGGTAAACACGCTGCCCTCCTCCCTCAAATACAGGGCATGTTAATATTTGAGATCTTGTCTCAGGATCCTAACTATCAACTGCGGGAGTTGGGGGCCTCCCAGCATAAGAAAGTGGCCTTGTTAGTTGGACACTTATGTCATCTGGTGATAGAAAGGTGTTAGTAGCAGTCTCCTGTTGTAAATTTCCCCTGATGTTTTTTACTGTTTTACACTTTCTTTCTCTGTCTAACTAGCTTTAGAGGCCTTCTCTTTTACTTGAATTTTTTCCTCTGTCTGACTAGTTCGAGAGACGTTCTCTTTTACTTGAATAGTTTCCTCTATCTGACTAGCTCGAGAGACCTTCTCTTTTACTTGAATTTTTTCTTCTGTCTGACTAACTTGAGACACCTTCTGTTTTACTTGAATCAATATGTCTTCTTCTTCCTCTACCATTGACTGAACTGAAGGCTTTGAACTAAGCAAACAAGATATGAATGTCCACAATGGCAATGTGCCAACTGGCAGAATCCCTGGGCTTTTCTTTTCTATTCTTTTTAAATCTGCACCTTGATGGTTCCATTGTGATATATTTAACAACTCCTCCTTAAAAAGCCATGGTCTACATTTTTGTATTGTATCAACAATTGCCATGACTGCTCTTGATTTTACTCTGATGCCTCCTTCCTCTAACAATTTACTTAACACTTTTTTGGTTTGTTTTTTACTAATTTTTGATCCCATATTTCTACTATAATACAAACCAACAAGATAACACCAAACAAAAAAAGAGATAGAACGAAATAAAAATGGAACAACAAAAAATTATTATAGCCTTTCTCCCTATCTGTTCCTCAGACACAAATAGTTTTTCCTCAGATGTGAGCAGTTTTTCTTCCATCTCACTCATCTCCAGGGACAGGCAACTTAAAACAAAAGAGGAATCATAAAATGGCTACCCACCCTCTCGCCCTGCCCTCAAGAGCGAGCAGTTTACCTTATCAGTTACCCTCAGTCGCTCCCCATATGAGCCACCAAATGCCGCTGTCTGGCTGGGCACAATCAGAATCCACTTGTCAAAAGAAACTAACTTTATTTTTAGAACCACACACGCCAAGCAAAACAGCCTCTCAGGAAAAATCCTCAGAACCCCAACTCCCAACACCAGCTTCCCAAAAGCCTCTCCCTCCCACACAAGCCTCTATCCACTTCTCACAATCCTCCTGCTCTTGAGGCAGATTGGCTGGGTCACGTGGGCAGAGCCAAAAAAGTCCCCCAATGAGCAGCTCCATGGTCTGAATGGGCAGGGAAACAGCCCAATAAGCATCACTGCAGAGGAGCCAATCAGCTAGATGTTGCTGGGGCTGCTGTGAGCCAATCATAAGCTGGAAGTCTGAAAGGTGGGGAAACATCTCAATGAGCATCTCCAATGAGCATCACCACAGAGGAGACAATGAGCTAGAAGTTGCTAAGGCCGCTGTGAGGCAATCATCAGCCTGCAGCTGAAAGTTTGCTGGCACCTGCAAGTTTGCTGTGGCCCCTTCGGCTGTGACTATCAACAGGATAAGTATGCACCATTCACTTAAGTTAGTTTTCAGTAATAGAAAACAAATATGAATTTCAGGTGGATGAATATTTCTGAAAATAATCTTGTGAAAAGTTGATTATAAATCCACATACTTGAACATGAATGAATTTAGGGAGTGTAAATAAGACACATATATTTCATATTTTGAAAAATCTGGAGAGTGTGTATGTGTGTATACACACACACACACACACACAAATTTTAAAATGTAGCAACATATATGCCAATCGAAATTCACCATGAAATATACATCATTCACAGATCTAAAAATATTCAATTTACTTAACAGGGATTTATGTATAATGTTGTTCTCCTAGGAAGCTCACCCATAGGTTCAATTTTCAGTTCCAGCAGCATCTAGGAGGAGTGATCTCTTCTCAAAATTTGTATCTGCCAAATCAGCTACCGCACAAAAATATACACGTGATAAAAGGTAGGATTCTTTATGTGCATATAAAATAGATGTGCTGAATAGGATACAGAGAAAGGGAGACAGGAATTCACATATTTGTTAACTTTAAAAACACATGGAGGACTATTTCAATTAAAAATTGACTAGAATTATAACACGTACTTGCAAAAGGCAAGTCCAAATATATACCATGCCTTCTCTGAACAGCTTCTATTTCTTTTCTGTTAGGATTCTTTTTCTCCATCATATTAGGATTAGTAGTCAGATTCTAGTACAGTATGGGTTAGTGTCAGGGATTCAGTATTTCAAATGGAAAATAGGAAAATGAATCCAATGTGTATGCAAACATATGCTAAACAAAAATCTTTCCACTCTCATCCAGAAAAATGCCTTGACATTACCTTCGCCCCAAGTAAGACACAATTAGAGGAGAAGAATTAGAAAATCTGTTAATACATATCTGGAATGGAAAATGCTCAGGAGTTCACAACCTTGAAGGTGGTAGAGGAGTTTCCAAAAGTAAGGGAAAGGGTAAACACTCCAGAAACATGGAGCTCTGCTTGCCTAAAGACTTCTTGAGAAACTGCCTCTGAGGTTGGGCACTTGAAATATACGTTGTTGTCAGAAGCTTTAGCTTTCTTTGTAGTGAGACCATCAAAGCTGGGTCTTCATCTATGTGACCTGGAGGATGTTGTTTCTAATTTTCCTAATGAACATGTGGCAGCAGTTTTGAATTCTCTCTTTGTAGGTAAACTGTGGCAACTTGGGGCTAAGTGTCTCCCTGTTTGGACTGTGAACCCAGTTGGTAATCCTCCAGTTTTCGTGGTGTTTCTTGCTGGTGCACTTGGAGTTTGGTATTTGCTTCTTGAAATACAAGGATTTCAACTGGGGCACAGTGCTGGAGGGATTTCTGTCACATGTGGTGTGTCAGGGTCTGCATATAAATGCACCAACCAGGCTTCTATCGCACATGCTTGCCCCCTTGACCATAGCAACTTGATTCTGAACATTGCCCTGAAAAATCTCCATATAACAAGATGCCTTTACATATAAGGGTCTGCTGGCTGCAGCATGTCAGTCACAAGCCATTTGGAAGCCAATGGCAGATCCACATGGCCCCAACACAGATGTTTTATCACACACCTGCACATCACTGCTCTAGGCCCCAACTCAGCAGTCTCCAAATTACTGGCATCTCTGTTCTACACCATTCTCATGAAACCAAGTCAATCAAGGCACTGTCTTGTACACTCATGATCAACAGCATAAGATCCAAAGTTACTCCAGTGCCATCTGGTCATGGGAATTTAAAAAATGTCATGGTACTTATCTAGCCATTTTTAAAGGATGAAGTTGGAGGCACTGTGGGTTTAAATTTATTCAGGAACCATTAAATGTTGAGGAAGTTTATTTCAATGAAAGTTCTGGAGAACTCTCAGAGGAAAGTCTTCCCAAAGAGTGACCAAAAAGTCACATGAAGCCAGGCCCATTGAGGTCTACAATATGAGGTCCATGTGAGTTTTGACTCTCAACTATTGCTGCCAAGTCTTTCAGAATGAAATCATGTGATATCCTGGCTGAGATTCCCAGTGTTCTGTGGAAAGCTACCCTGGTCCAAGATCTCAGTTTCCAAGAGCGACTCTCATGCATGGCCTCCTAAAACCCCAACACAATTCATGGCAATACTTCTCTGACGTCAGTTCTAGACCTCAGTCTCTAAGGGTATCACACCAGAGTTCAAGCCCAGGTGGACCCAGTCATCACTTCCAACCACCACACAAATAAACACAATTAAAACCAAAACACTCCCACAAGGCCCTCATCCTCTTCCATATAGACACTAATCATAACCTCTTGCTGGAGTTTTCCATGAGGGGCGCAGCCCAAGACAGTGTTCAAAAGAGCTCCCTTGCCACTTATTTTCCTAAAGTCAGCGTGGTTTTTTACCATTTTTGTTTTGGATACACACATGGAATCTTTCTTTAGATCCATGAGGTGCTGAGAATCTAAGCCACAGCATCACACAGGGCCAAGAGGCTGAATCAGACACATCCTTATCCTAAGCAATTAAACAAAGAGCGACAGGTGATGCGCATGCATTTCCATTTGAAAACAGTTTTCATCAGTCTTCCCAAATGGGTGGACTGAGGCAAAGACCTCCTGACATTCAGGTCAACAGAACAATAGGTAAGCAAAAGGCCAAAAGAAGGGTTTTTCCACTGAGACATTACTGGTCACACTGATATCTGTGTTTTCTGAGATGCTCCCATTTCCTTCAGCTATCCAGTACATGGCCATGTCACAGAGCTTGGAGGGATACATATCTTGGACACAAATCCATAAGACTATTTTGGAGAGTGGCCAGAATTTAGGAAGAAAACATGAACTTAGGAATTTAGTAGGTGTTGCACATCTATAAGACAAGCCACAGTCCATTAATAAATCGGGCAGGATGAATGCTGGGAAGCTTCCTAATAGACAGGACACATCCTTGATGCAATCTCTTTTCTAATGTCTTCAACCATGGACACAGTGGAATACATAGATAAAGAAACACTCACCTTGTCAAACGACCTACTATAAAGAGTCCACACCAAACCAAAAAAAACCCGCCTTTTCCACCTATTCTCAGAAGATGAGACAGAACCAAAAACTCACACCCACACCCACAAAGGCACCTCCTTTCCCCAAGTAGGTCTGTGACTATACAGTGTGTCCTCTGAATGGTGGGCCATACTATGTTACCCCAAAATGGCCTGTCTTGTCTCAGATCTGTTTTCTTTGGCCAACTCTGTGAAGTTGTGAGGATCCATTGGTGAGCCACTTTCTGCTTTCTCAGGAAGGGCCCCTCTTCAGAGCTTTTCTGGCATTTGGCCATCCTCACATCAGTAGGTACCAAGAAAGACTGACTCTGTCCTTGGTAAATCCAAACAAGTGAGACCACTGGGACTGGTACTGGGACTGGCTCTGTGTGCCTGGTTTCCTGGATCCCAAGTTCAGAGATTCCATCACCAAGAAAGTGAGGTAGGTCACTTCCTTCAGGAACTGAATGAGGTCACAGCCTTGGCAACCACTTTGTCCTAACAGATGCTTCCAAGGGTCCCATGAGATGGAGGCTGCACCTACTTCCTCTGACATTTTCATAAGTTAGAATGGTATATCAACCATAGGTACTGGGGAACAGCTCTCCACAGAGGCTTGGTTTGGTCCATCTTCTCTACATTAAGAAGAGAGATTCTGATTAAGACACAACCCTTTATCCTGACCATGTTTTTTTGCCATGGAAGATGACTTTTGCCTTCTCAGGTCGTTCATAGCATCCTACACATTCTCCAGGGATTATTTCTACATGGACCTTTGAGGTTCTCAGCAGGTGGAAGATCCATACATTCCTGTATTGTAATACCAACTCTGTCTCTGCTCTTCTGTAAAGTTAGATTGAGGAACAGTGTATGGTTAGGATTAATAACATGTTCAATATGGGTTAGGAATCATTCTGCTTGATGAACAATGTTATTGGAAACCTGCGATATTTACATGAAAATATAGGTGAAATATAAGTATTGAAATATAAATCTAGGTAAGATTTGAATCCTAGAAGGGAATTTGGCCTTTGAGTGGGATACTTAGCTTTGAATTATGTTCTGCACATATATCTCAGATAAATTGATATGCAATGGCATAGATCCTTGTACCTTCGATGATTGAATGTAGAAGAGAGCATCCAGTTAAAAAAGGGATTTTTGCTAGGATTAGGAATATAGTCGGTAGGATTACGAAGAAGATTGAGTATAGAATTTGGACCAAAAGTTCTTTAGCAATAGGGTTTCTGGTAGAGATTGAATATAAATGTCAGCACATGTGAAGAGTCAGTCACAATGATGAACTGGGGAAAAAAGTAGGAAAGCAGATGTGAATAGAGAGTAGGAAATCAGGCAAATTATAAAATGAGTGAGAGGTTTAGACAGTTTCAACAGGGTGAGATTGAAAATGTAGTCTTAGGAAGAAACACATATGTAATCACCAATAGGATTGACATTTGAGAGCATTAGGCAACCTGGACATGGATGTTTTTAGTAATCCATGTTCACTTTCCATTTAGGCTTTGGGACAGTCATAAGTGTGACCTTTGCATTTTGTGTCCAGAATATTACTGTGATAAAATGTATATGTAGATCAGTTGACATGGATATTTTTTCCACCATTTCTGGGAGCAATATTTTGAAGATATAGAAATTATTGTTGGGAGTACACAGAGGTGTACCATGTGTCTATCAATATATAGACAATGCATGAATAGACCATACTGTGAATAAATGATATAACTGGTTTCACTTTGAATAATGGATTGAATTGATATCTGAAAGTATACAAGAAATCTTATATTGATGTACAATCATTCATTGAAACCAGTTTTACATCTAATGGTAATATTAGTGTTATGTTTTATCATGACGGGTGTGTCAGTTTTGCTTCAAAAGTGATAATGGAAATCGAAAATAATGTGTTTGGAAAGAAGTGTCACAAAAAGAGAAGTCAAGAAACATGGAGGAATACATGTGTTCTGAAGCAAAAGTGATTGAAAGCAAAACAAATGTGTATATATTTGCTAAATTGTGGATGAAATATACATCCTATGATGTGCATTAACTGGAGAAATAGTAATGTACCAGTGTTGAATAAAAATGAACGTCAAAATACACATTATATCACATAGGAATCTTCTTGCATTGATGTTAAACTGGGTCAGTTACTGTATAAATATTAGAATTTTATTTTGGTGTTATAATACAATTTATTTTAGCACTAGCATGCCACAGAATGTAGAAGAAAGAGCAATGGATTTTTAGTTATAACACTAATAATCTAGCATTTAATGATTATTTTGGGGAGTCTAGAATTTACATAAGGCTATGCAACATAATTTTTTGTATTTAACATTCATAAAATCTTGGAATTTTGGTAATATTTCTCCTTTTTTTATTTTTTCAGTTGTTGATAGACCTTCATTTTATTTATTCTTATGTGGTGCTGAGAATATAACCCACTGCCTCACACATGCTAGACAAGCATGTTAACACTGAGTCACAAACCCAGCCCCTCCACTTTTATCTTTTCATCAAACACTCCTCTCCCTCTTCTTTACTCACTTTCTTCCTCATTTTCCCCCTTCTCTCTCTTCCTTTTTCATTTTCCCTCCATAAGTATTTTTCTCTCATAGCATTACAAACAGTACTATGCTATGAAATTTACATTTAAAACTGTTTTTTATAGTCATTCTTTTTTCTTGAGAAAATTTAAAAATTATAACCACCTGATAAATATATTACAATACATTTATTATGCATATGTATCTATATTCATGCATATTTGTTACATATATATATATATATATATATATATATATATATATATATACATATATATTTAAAAGTACTTTGATTAGCCTGTTAGAAATAATATAGACCAAGTCTTTCTTAATTCTCAAGTTTTCCAGAATTAACATCTTACAGTGAAAATCAAATAAACATATTTAAGTAAACAGGTATCATTCTTATTTATCAATACTGATAATTTAAGGTTTTTATATCACATTTAGCTGTAATATGGCATATTAACTCTTTTGAATTAGAGAATTTTTTTTGAACAACCTATTATTTAAGGACCATATGCACTGACATTTTAATTGGCTTTCTTGTGATTTCACTTTCTATCAATTGCCTATTAATTGCCAAATACTTATTTTAGTAATTTTCATATTCATAATTGATATAAAGTCAATTGATTAATTCTTTTTGTAAGGAGTTACTAATTACAGTAGGGACAGTATTAATAATTCTAAATCTTTATAAAAATGGTACAAAAATATTTTCATGCAAAATTATGTATAATTGCATGCTCTAAATGTTTGATTGTTGATACATATAATAAAGAGCTTTTGATGAGTCTCTTCCCCAGTAAAACAGAAAATGCAAAGATATAGTTGGGTATGTATGTCCAAACAAACATATGGAAAAATACACATTATCATCTAGAAACTATTAAATAAAAGATGAAAAGAACAATCCAACACATTGTACCAACTTGTCAGATGAGGTAGTATTCTGGAAGAATAGCCTAAGTCTAGACCTGGTCCATGTCAAAATATTCACAAAAAAATAAAATATGAAAAATATAGGAAATGCTATGAGTTTTTCTTGAAGGTAAGTGGATTATCCTTTAATCTCAATTATGTGCATTTTTAAAAGCCAGTTTTCTGGTAAAATAAATTTGTGATAGTTACAAGTACACAAAACAAAGTTTCTGCTTAGCAAAATGAATGCATCTCAACACTTTTTTAGCTGATTTCTTCCCACTCAACTTTAAACCTTTATTTATTTATTTTTTATTGGTTGTTCAAAACATTACAAAGCTCATCCTATATCATCTTTCATACATTTGACTCAATTGGGTTATGAACTCCCAATTTTCCCCAAATACGAGTTGCAGAATCACATCGGTTACACATTCACATTTTTACATAATGTCATATTAGTGACTGTTGTATTCTGCTACATTTCCTATCCCCTACTATCCCCTACTATACCCCCTCCCATCCCCTCCCATCTTCTTTCTCTACCTCATCTGCTGTTGTTCACTTCTCTCCCTTGCCCCACCTTTCCCCAATTTTCCCTACCCCATTGTTTGAAGATGCTATCCTACTTCCATTGCATGCTTTTAGCCCCTTTTTCAAATATAAGAAAGTTGTAATTTTGAGGATTGGTTTCTGTGTCCTCTATTCTGTACCATTGTTCCACCTGCCTATTTTGTTACCAGTACCACGCTGTTTTTGTTACTATTGCTTTTAGTACAGTTTGAACTCTGGTATCACTATACCTCCAGATTCATATTTTCTGTTTAGAGTTGCTTTTGCTATTCTGGGTCTTTTGTTTTTCCATCTTCTAAGATCTTCTTCTCTCTCTCTCTTTAGGGTTCTGTAGTTTTCAGTATATAAAACTTTCACGTCTTTTGTTAGGTTGATTCCCAAGTATCTTATTTTATTTGAGGATATGGTGAATGGAGTGGTTTTCCTCATTTCCATTTCAGAAGTTGTGTTGCTGACATACAGGAATGCCTTTCATTTATGCGTGTTAATTTTATATTCTGCCACTTTGCTGAATTCATTTATTAACTCTAGCTGTTTCATTGTAGACCCTTTGGGGTCTGTTAAATATATTTTCATGACATCTGCAAATAGCGATCATTTAAATACTTCTTTTCCTATTTTTATGCCTTTAATTTTTTTTGTCTGTCTAATTGTTCTGGCTAGTATTTCAAGAACTAAATTGAATAGAAGTGGTGATAGAGGGCATCCCTGTTTTGTTCCAGATTTTAGAGGGAATGCCTTCAGTTTTTCCACATTTAGGATGATGCTAGCCTGAGGTTTAGCATATATAGCTTTTACAATGTTGAGGTAAGTTCCTGTTATCCCTAGTTTTTCTAGTGTTTTGAACATAAAGTGATGCTGAACTTTGTCAAATGTTTTTTCTGCATCTATTGAGATGATCATATGGTTCTTGTCTTTATGTCTATTGATGTGGTGAATGGCATTTATTGATTTCCGTATATTGAACAAGCCTTGCATCCCAGGGATGAATCTTACTTGATCATGGTGCACAATTTTTTTGATATGCTTTTGTATTCGATTCGCCAGGATTTTATTGACAAGTTTTGCATCGAAGTTCATTAGAGATATTGGTCTGTAGTTTTCTTTCTTTGAAGTGTCTTTGTCTGGTTTCGGGATCAGGGTGATTAATCCTCATAGAATAAATTTGGAAAAGCTCCTTCTTTTTGTTTTTCTTGAAATAGCTTGAAAAATATTGGTATTAATTCTTCTTTAAAGGTTTTGTAGAACTCCGCTGTATACCCATCCGGTCCATGGCTTCTTTTGGTTGGTAGTTTTTGATGGCTTCTTTCATTTCTTCCTTTGTTATTGGTCTGTTTAAATTGCGTGTGTCTTCCTGACTCAATCTGGGCAAATCTTATGACTTAAAAAATTCATCGATATCTTCACTATCTTCTATTTTATTGGAATATAGTGTTTCAAAATACTTTCTAATTATCTTCTGTATTTCTGTAGTGTCTGTTGTGATATTGCCTGTTTCATCCCGTATGTTAGTAATTTGAGTTCTCTCTCTTCTTCTCTTCATTAGCATGGCTGTGGGCCTGTCAATCTTCTTTATTTTTTCAAAGAACCAACTTTTAGTTTTATCAAATTTTTAAATTTTTTTTTGTTTCAATTTTGTTGATTTCTGCTCTAAATTTAATTATTTCTTGTCTTCTACTACATTTGCTGTTGTTTTGCTCATCCTTTTCTAGGTTTTTGAGGTGTAGTGTGAGTTCATTTATTTGTTGATTTTTTTCTTTTTTTGAGGAAAGAACTCCAAGAAATGAACTTCCCTCTTAAACTGCTTTCATTGTGTCGCATCGATTCCGGTATGTTGTGTCTGTATTGTCATTTGTCTCTAAGAATTTTTTTTAACTCCTCCATTATGTCTTCTGTAACCCATTGATCATTCAGTAGCATGTTGTTCATTTTCCATGTGATGTAGGATTTTTCCTTCCTTCTTTCATCATTGATTTCCAGTTTCATTCCATTATTATCAGATATAGTGCATGGTATAATCTCCATGCTTTTATATTTACTAAGAATTGCCCTATGGCATAATATATGGTCTATCTTTGAGTAGGATCCATGTGAAACTGAGAAGAACGTGTATCCACTTGATGATGGCTGATATATTCTATATATGTCGTTTAAGTCTAGGTTACAAATTGTGCTGTTGAGTTTGATAGTTTCTTTATTCAGTTCTTGTCTAGAGAATCTGTCTAATGCCGAGAGTGGTGTCTTGAAGTCACCCATAATTATTGTGTTGTAGTCTATTTGGCTATTGAACTTGAGGAGAGTTTGTTTTATGAACATTGCAGCTCCATTGCTTGGTGCATACAAATTCAAAATTGTTATGTCTTGTTGGTGGATGGTTTCTTTTAACAGAATATAGTGTCCTTCTTTATCCCTTTTGATTAACTTAGGTTTGAAGTTGATTTTATTCCACATGAGTATGGCCACTCCTTCTTGCTTCTGAGGGCCATGTGAGTGGTATGATTTTTCCCAACCTTTTACCTTCACCCTGTGTATGTCTTTTTCTATCATATGAGTCTCCTTAAGGCAGCATATTGTTGGATTTATTTTTTTTGATCCAGGTTACTAGCCCATTCTCTTGATTGGTGAATTTAGGCCATTAACATTTAAGGTTACAATTGAAATATGATTTGTTCTTCCAATCATGTTTATTTATTTATTATGTTTTAGTTTGGCTAGTTTTTACTTTTTTGGTTATTTTCCTCCCCCTTTACTGAGATACCTCCTGCTGTTAGTTTTCAACACTATTTATCAATTCCTCTTCTTGTAGTATTTTGCTCAAAATGCTTTGCAGTGCTGGTTTTCTGGCTGCGAATTCTTTTAGCTTTTGTTTATTGTGAAAGACTTTAATTTTGTTTTCAAATCTGAACCTTAATTTTGCTGGATACAGTATTCTTGGTTGGAATCCATTATTTTTCAGCATTTGAAATACATTGTTCAAGGATCTTCTCGCTTTCAAAGTCTGTGATGAAAAATCAGTCATTAACCTAATTGGTTTTCCCCTGAATGTAATCTGCCTCCTTTCTCTTATAGTGTTTAATATTCTCTCCTTGTTCTGTATGTTGGCTATCTTCATAATTATATGTCTTGGAGTTTGTCTATTATGATTTTGAATGTTTGGGGTCCTGTAGGCTTCCAGGATTTGACAAACCGATCCATCTTTCATCTCTGGGATGTTTTCTAGAATTATTTTATTTAATATGTTCTCCATTCCTTTGGTTTGAATCTCTATGCCTTCTTCTATCCCAATGACTCTCATTATTTATGACATCCAATATCTCTTGAATAGATTGCTAGTGGGATTTAAGCCTCTTTTCTGTGTTGATTATATTCTTTTCAAGTTGATAAACTTTGTCTTCATTATCTGATATTCTGACTTCTGCTTGATCTAGTCTATTTGTAATATTCTCGTTTGAGTTTTTAATTTGGTTAATACTTTCCTGCATTTCTAGTATTACTGTTTGATTTCTTTTAAGATCTCTATCTCCTGGTAAAGCTCATTGTTTGCCATTTGAGTTTGTTTGTTTAATTCATTTTCAAAATATACTTTTATTGCTTGGACTTGCTGCCTCATGTCTTCTCTAATATTCCTTTCCATCTGAGTTAGGTATGCCTTAAGTTCTTTCCCTATCCCTGTTTCTGATGCTTCTAGGTCCTCCTGTAGAATTAAGTTGTCCTGCATTGTTTGTACTCCTTTCTTTCCCTTGTTTTTTCATGATGCTCATGTTACTTTCCAGCTCTATTTGATTGCTGTGTTTCTGTTTTATTCTATAGATTTGTTTCGGTGTTGTGTATCTCTGTTGTCTCTCCTTTGTGTTTGTAGACTATGCCTGCTAAAGTGGATTCCACTTGTAGGGAATTCCGAAGGCCGAGCTCCAGTGACGTCACCCCTCTGCTTTGGCGGGCCCAGGCTCCTTGCCGAAATGTTCGAATACGGGGATGGAACTGGACTGTCTCCAGTTGGTTTCAGCTCTAGGTCACTGGCGGGTGGGCAATCACTAGCCACCCAGTGGCGCAGTCGGTCTCCTGCGCGCCGGTGTTCTCCAGACGCCCAGTCACGCAGACAGCAGGTGGACTGTCACCTGCGCTTCTGTGTTCTCCAGCTTCCCAGTCACAAGAGCCTGGCCTCTAGTCCCCTGGTTTCTCCTGCTAGTCCTGGTTTCTTCTGCTAGACTAGATTTCCCCTGAGTGATGCTTCTCTGCAGTTCAATCTGTATTCTGGGCCTGTCATTTGTTGGGTGTGGAGGGTGTCTATTGGAACCCAGACACTCTATTGTTTTGAGGATCAGTCAGACCGGATCTCCGGTTGCACATTTGGCTCGTTTTTCAGACCCAATTACCAGATCTCAGTGCTAAAAATCTTTCTTATAGGTTTTGGTGCACCCCCATTTTGCTGTAAGTTCTTAACAAGATAGTTTTTTGTGGTTCTATCTCGTTATTCACCTGTGCAGTGGCGCGTTACACTGGGTGTGATGCACTCTATTCGTGGCCATCAGGCAATGATGAAATATTATGCTTTGTATGCAGCATTTACTGAAGTTAGTTTTCAGTATTAGGAAACAAATATGTATTTCAGGTGAATGAATAATCTGAATTTCTGAGAATAATCTTGTGAAAAGTTGATTATAAATCCACATACGTGAATATGAATGATTTTAGGGAGTGTATAATAAGACACATATATTTCATATTTTGAAAAATCTGGAGAGTGATATATATATATATATACATATATATATATATATATATATATATATATATATATATATATACACACACAGAAACACACTCACAGACATTAAAAAGTAGCAATATATATGCCAATCGAAATTCAAAATGAAATATATATCCTTCACATATCCAAAAAAATACATTTTACTGAAAATGGATTTATGTATAATGTTGTTCAACTAGGAGGCTCACCCATAGGTTGAAATTTCAGTTCCAAAAGGGTTTAGGAGGAGTGATCTCTTCTCACAATTTGTATCTGCCAAGTCAGCCACCTCAGAAGAAAGTCTGTGTGATACCAGGTAGTATTCTATATGAGCATATAAAAATACATGTGCTGAATAGGTGACAGAGAAAGGGGAGAGGAATTCACATATTTGTTAACGTTAAAAACACATGGAGAAATATTTCAATAAACATTGACTATATTTATAACTCCAACCCCATATAATGCAAAAGGGAAGTCCAAGTATACACCATGCCTTCTCTGAACTGTTTGTATTTCCATTCTGTTAGGGTTACTATTCTCCATCATATTAGGATTAGTAGTCAGAGTCTAGTAGGTTATGGATTAGTGTCAGAGATTCAGTATTTCGAATAGAAAATAGGAAAATAAACCCATTGTGTTTGCAAATATGTGTGATACAAAAATCTTCCCACTCTCATTCAGAACAATGCCTTGACATTACCTTCTCCCCTAATAAGACACAATTAGAGGAGAAGAGTTAGAAAATCTGTGAATACATATCTGGAATGGAATATTCTCGGTGTTCACAAGCTTGGAGGTGGTAGAGGAGTTTCCAAAAGTAAGGGACAGGGTAAACACTCCACAAACATGGAGCTCTGCAGGCCTAAAGACATATTGAGAAACTGCCTCTGAGTTTGGGCACTTAAAATGTATGTTGTGGTCCGAAGCTTTAGCTTCCTCTATAGTGAGAGCATCAAAACTGGTCTGCATCTATGTGACCTGGGGGACATGGTATCTTATTTTCCAATGAACATGAGGCAGCAGTGCTGAATTCTCACTTTGTAGGTAAACTGTGGCAACTGGAGTCTAAGGGTCTCTCTGTGTGGACTGTGAAGCTAATTGATCATGCTCTACTTTTCTTAGTAGAGCACTGGGAGTTTGTTATTTGCTTCACAAATACAAGGAGTTCAACTTGGTCAGAGTGCTGGAGGGAGTTCTGTCACATGTGGTGCCTCAGGGTCTGCAGGAGAATGCACCAGTCAGGCTTCTATTTCACATAGTTTGCCCCCTTGACCATAGCATCCTGATTCTGAACATTGCCCTGAAACCTCTCCATATAACAAGATGCCTTTACATATAAGGGTCTGCTTGCTGCACCATGTCAGTTACAAGGCATTTGGAAGCCAATGGCAGATCTACATGGCCCCAACACAGATGTTTTATCACACACCTGCCCACCACTGTTCTAGGCCCACTACTCAGCAGGCTCCAACTTACTGGCATCTCTGTCCTACACCATTTTTAAGAAACGCAGTCAATCAAGGCACTGTCTGGTATACTCATGATCAGCAACTGGACATCAAAAAGTTCTCCAGTGCCACCTGGTCATGAAAATTTCAAAAATTCCATGGTATTTCTCTAGCCATTTTTCAAGGATGAAGTTGGAGGCACTATGATTTTCAATTCACTCAGGAACCATTAAATGTTGAGGAAGCTCATTTCAATGAAAGCTCTGGAGAACACTCACAGGCAAGGCTTCCCAAAGGGTCGCCAAAAGGTCTCATGAAGCCAGGCCCATTGAGGTCTGCAATGTGAGATCATGTGTGTTTTGCCTCTCAACTATGGCTGCCAAGTCTTTCAGAATAAAATCATGTGATATTCTGGCTGAGATTCCTCGTGCCTTGTGGAAAGCCTTTCTGGGCACAGATCTCAGTTTCAAAGGGCGACTGTCATTCATGGCCTCCTAAAATCCCAACACAACTCATGGCAATAATTCTCTGAGGTCAGTTCCAGAACTCAGTCTCTAAGGGGAATCACACCAGAGTTCAAGACCAGGTGGAGCCAGTCATCTTTTTCAACCGCCACACAAACTTCCAAAATTAAAACCCAAACACTCCCACAAGGCCCTCATCTTCTTCCATATAGATACTCATTATAAACTCTGGCTGGAGGTTTCCATGAGGGATGCAGAACAAGATAGTGTCCAAAGTTAGCTCCCTTGCACCTCATTTGCCTAAAGTCGGGGTGGCCTGAACACCTTCCTGTGAACCTGGAGTGATCAAATAGTGTGCCGTTAATACTGCTCTGCTTCTCCAATTTGAGGACGACTGACTGTGGGGTTTAGATTCTTTATGTGAATTGGAAGCATGAGAAAATGCAAGCACCTTTGGGCTTGCCTCTCCTTGGCTTTGAAGAATGCATTTGACCCAAAGAATCCCTCTTCTCACTTGATGGAGGTCAGGAACCTTACAGAGGAAGGCAAGAGACTTCATCCGCAATGACTGCTCTTTTGATCATTTTGGTTTTGGATGAACACATGGGATCCATCAGGTGCTGAGAATCTAACCACAGCCTCACACAGGGCCAAGAGGCTGTTTCAGACAAATCCATTTCCAAAGCAATTAAGCAAAGAGCTACAGGTGATGTCCATTCATTTCCATTTGAAAACTTTTTTCTTCAGGCTTCACAAAGAATTGGCCTGGTAAATACCTTCCTGATATTCAGGGCAACAGAACAATAGGTAAGCAAAAAGCCCAAATCAGGGTTTCTCCACTGAGACTTTCCTGGTCACACTAGCTACCCACTACATGGCCATATAACAGAGCTTTTAGGTGGTAAATATCTTGGACACAAAACCATGAAGCTATTCTGCAGAGTGTCCAGAATTCAGAAAGAAAACAGAAACTTATGAAGATATCAGGTGTTGCCCTTTGATAACAAAAGCCACAGTCCATTTATAAATTGGGCAAGATGAATGCTGGGAAGCTTTCTACTAGACAGGACACATCCTTTGATGCATTCTTATTTCTAATGTCTACAACCACGGACACAGTGGGATACACAGACATAGAAGCACTCGCATTGCAAAACGACTAACTAGAAACAGTCCACGCCAATCCAAACAAACAGTCTTTCCTACCTATTCTCAGAACATGAGACAAGACCATGAACATACACCCACACCCACAAAGGCACCACCTTTGCTCCAAGTAGTTCTGTGATTACCCAGAGTGTCCACTGAATGGTGGGCCATACTATATTCCCACCAAATGGCCTCTCCTGTCTCAAATCTGGTCTCCTTGGCCAATTCTGTGAAGTTGTCATTAGCCATGGGTGAGCCACTACCTGCTTTCTCAGGAAAGGCCCCTCTTCAGAGCTTTTCTGGCATTTGAACATCCTCACATCTGTAGGCACTAAGAAAGACTGACTCTGTCCTTGGTAAATTGAAGCAAGTGAGACCACTGGGCCTGGGATTGCGACTGGCTCTGGGTGCCATTCTTCCTGGATCCCAAGTTCAGAGAGTTCCATCACAAAGGAAGTGAGGTGAGGTCACTTCCTTCAGAAACTGAATGAGGTCACTGCTTTGGCAACAACTTTGTCCAAATAGTTACTTCTAAGGGCCCATGAGATGGAGGCTGTTCCTACTTCCTGTAACACTTTCAAAAGTTAGAATGGTATATCAACCATAGGCACCTGGGAACACCTCTTCACACAGGCCTGGTTTGGTCTATCTTCTCTACATTAAGTTGATAGAGGCTGATACAGACACATCCCTTCATCCTCACCAGGTTGTTTGCCATGGAAGATGACTTTTGCTCTCTCGGGAACTTCACAGCTGCCTACATCTTCTCCAGGGATTATTTCTACATGGACCTTTGATGTTCTCAGCAGGTGGAAGATTCCCTACATTCCGGTATTTAAAGAGAAACTCTGTCCCTCCTCTTCTGTAAAGTTAGATTGAGGTAACAGTGTATATTTAGGGTTAATAACATGTTCGATTTGGGTTAGGAATCTCTCTGCCGGATGAATAATGGTATTGGGAACCTGTGATATTTACAAGAATATATAGGTGAAATATAAGTATGAAAACAGAAATGTAGGTAAGATATGAAGCCAGAAGGGCATTGGGCCCTTGAGTGGGATACTTAGGTTTGAATTATGTTCTGCACATGTGTCTCAGATGAATTGATATAAAATGGCATAGGACCTTTTACCTTGAATGATTGATTGTTGAAGAGAACATCGAGTTAAAAAGTGATAGTCAGTAGGATTAGTAAGATAGTCAGTAGGTTTATAAAGAAGAGTGAGTATAGGATTTGGACCAAAAGTTCTTTAGTAATAGAGTTTCGGGTAGAGAGTGAATGTAAATGTCAGCATATGTGAAGTATGAGTCACAATGATGAACTAGGGAAAATATGTAGGAAAGCAGATATCAATAGAGATATTAGGAAATTAGGCAAAGTGTAAAGTGAGTGATAGAATTAGACATTTCCAACAGGCTTGAGGTTGAATATATAATCTTAGGAAGAAACAAATATGTAGTCATCAATAGGATTGACATTTGAGAGCATTAGGTAACCAGGACATGGTTGTTTTTGGTAATCCATGCTCACTTTCCATTTAGGCTTTGATACAATCATGAGTTTGACCTTTGCTTTTTGTGTCCAGAATATTACTGTGATAAAATGTATATATAGATAAGGTGACATCAGTATTTCTTCCACCATTTCTGGGAGCAATATTTTGAAGAGGTACAAATTAGTAATGGGGGGACAAATACGTGTACACTGTGTTTATGAATATAGAGATAATGCATTAATAGACCATACAGTGAATAAATAACATAACTGGTTCCAACTTTCAATAATGGATTGAATTGAAATGTGAAAATATACAGGAAATTTTATATTGATATGCATACATTCATTCCAACCAGTTTTACATCTAATGGTAATATTAATGTTATAGTTTATCATGAAGAGTGTGTGAGTTTAGCTTCAAAATTGATTATGGAAATAGAAAATAATGTGTTTGGAAAGAAGTCTCATGAAAAGACCAGTCAAGTAACATGGAAGAATTCATGTGTTCTGAAGCAGGAAGTGAAACAAATTCTTATTAATTTGCTAACTTGTGGATGAAATATATGTCCTATGATGTGCAAAAACTGAAGAAATACTAATGTACCAGTGTTGAATTAAAATAAAGGTCAAAATAGACATTAAGTCCCATAGGAATCTACTTGCATTGATGTTAAACTGGGTCTGTTACTGTAGAAATATTAGGATTTGTAAACACCATTGATTGAAGTTAGTTCTCATACTGGGAAACAAATATGTATTTCAGGTAGATGAATATTTCTGAGAATAATCTTTTGAAAAGTTGATTA
Organism: Callospermophilus lateralis; assembly: GCF_048772815.1. Classification (NCBI taxonomy): domain Eukaryota; kingdom Metazoa; phylum Chordata; class Mammalia; order Rodentia; family Sciuridae; genus Callospermophilus; species Callospermophilus lateralis. The sequence goes on from NW_027514482.1 coordinate 982,553, forward strand.
TAAATCCACATACATGAGCATTGATGGAGTGTATATAAGAGACATATATTTCATATTTTATAAAATCTGGAGAGTGTGTGTGTGTGTGTGTATATATATATATATATATATATATATATATATATATATATATACAGAAAACACAAAAATACATTAAAAAGTATCAATATATATGCCAAACGTAATTTATCAGTAATATATATCATCCACAGATGAAAATATATTTATTTTACTGAACATGGATTTATGTATAAATTGTTCTACTGGGAAGCTCACCCATAGTTTTAATTTTCAGTTCCACCAGCGTTTACGAGATCTCTTCTCACAACTTGTTTCTGCCCAGTCAGCCAACTCAAAAAAATGTACGTGAGAGACCACGTAGGATTCTATATTTGCATATAAAAATACATGTGCTGAGTAGGCTACATAGAAAGGAAGACAGGAATTTACATATGTGTTAACATTAAAAACACATGGAGGACTATTTCAATTAAAAATTGAGTAGATTTAGAATACCTACCCTCTATCATGCAAAAAGGAAGTCCAACTATACACCATGCCTGCTGTAAACTGCTTGTATTTTCATTCTGTTTGGGTATTTTTCTCCATCATATTAGGATTAGTAGTCAGAGTCTAGTAGGGTATGAGTTAGTGTCAAGAATTCAGTATTTCAAATGGAAAATTGTAAAATGAATCAATGTGTATGCAAATGTGTGCTACACAAAAATTTTCCCACTCTCATTCAGAACAATGCCTTGACATTACCTTCACCCCAAGTAAGACACATTTAGAGGAGAAGAGTTAGACAATCTTTGAATACATATCTGAAATGAAAAATGTTCAGGAGTTCACAACCTTGGAGTTGGTAGAGGAGTTTCCAAAAGTAAGGGACAGTGTAAAATCTCCTCTCCACAAACATGGAGATTTACCAGCCTAAAGACTTCTGGAGAAACTGCCTCTAGGTTGGGCACTTGAAATATATGTTGTTGTCAGGAGCTTTAGCTTCCTTTCTAGTGAGACAATGAAAGCTTGGTCTGCACATCTGTGACCTGGAGGACATGGTTTATAATTCTCCAATGAACATGAAGCAGCAGTGTTGATTTCTCTCTTTGTAGGTAAACTATGGCCACTGGGTCTAAGTGTCTCCCCATGTAGACTGCTAAGCCATTAGGTCATCCTCCACTTTTCAAAACGTTTCTTGATACTGCACTCGGAGTTTGGTATTTGCTTCATGAAATACAAGGAGTTCAACTGGGACAAAGGGCTGGAGGAAGTTCTTTCACGTGTGGTGGGTCAGGGTCTGCAGGAGAATGCACCAACAGGGCTTGTATACCACATAGGTTGCTCCCTTGACCATAGAAACCTGATTTTGAACATTGCCCTGAAACCTCTCTATATAACCAGATGTCTTTACATACAGGATCTGCTGGCTGCACCATGTCAGTCTCAAGCCATTTGGAAGCCAATGGCAGATCCACATGACCCCACCACAGATGTTTTATCACACACTTGCTCACCACCGCTCTGGGCCCATTACTCAACAGGCTTCAAATGACTGGCATCTCTTTTCTACACCATTTTCATGAAAACCAGTCAATCAACACACTGTCTGGTACACTCATGATCAGCAACTGGACATCCAAATGTTCTCCAGTGCCACCTGGTCAAGGAAATTTCAAAAATTTCATGGTATTTATCTAGCCAATTTTCAAGGATGAAGTTGGAGACACTGTGAGTTTCAATTCATTCAGAAATTATTTAATGGTGAGGAAGCTCATTTCAATGAAAGCTCTGGAGAACTCTCACAGGCAAGGCTTCCCAAAGAGTGGCCAAAAGGTCACATGAAGCAAGGCCCATTGAGGTCTACAATTGAGGTCCATGTGTGTTTTGACTATCAAATATGTCTGACAAGTTTTTCAGAATAAAATTGTGTGATATCCTCCTGAGATTCCCAGTGCTCTGTGGAAAGCGACACTGGGCCTAGATCTCAGTTTCCAAGGGTGACTCTCATGCGTGGCCTCCTAAATCCCAACACAATTCATGGCAATATTTCTCTGAGGTAAGTTCCAGAACTCAGTCTCTAAGGGGAATGACACCATAGTTCAAGCCCAGTTGGATCCAGTCATCTCTTCCAACCGCCACCTGAATGACCACAATTAAAACCACAACACTCCCACATGGCCCTCATCTTGTTAAATATAGACACTCATCATAAACTCTGGCTGGAGGTTTCCATGCGGGACGCATCCCAAGACAGTGTCCAAAATATTCTCCCTTGCCCCTCATTTGCCTAAAGTCAGGGTGGCCTGGACAACCTTCCTGTGAACCAGAAGTGATCAAATAGGCCTGCCGTTAATACTGCTCTGCTTCTCCAATTTGAGCCCTATTGACTCTCAGGTATAGATTTTTTTATGTGATTTGGAGTCACGAGAAAACACAAGCACCTCTGCAGGACTTTGAAAAACTCATTTGACCAAAAGGATCCCTGTCTCACTTGATAGAGGTCAGGTACCTAACAGAGGAAGGCAAGAGACTCATCCACAATTACTGAATTTTTGCCATTATGGTTTTGATTGCACACATGGTATCTATCTTTAGATCCATCATGTGCTGAAAATTTAAGCCACAACCTCATACAGGGCTAGGAGGCTGATTCAAACACATCCCTTTCCAAAGCAAAGAACCACAAGTTATTCCCATTTATTTCCATTTTAAAACTGTTTTATTCAGGCTTCACAAAGGGGTGGCCTGAGGCAAAGACCTTCCTGACATTCAGGGCAACAGAAGAATAGGTAAGCAAATGAACCAAAATATGGTTTCTTCACTGAGCGTTTACTGGTCACAATGATGTCTGAGTTTTCTAAGATGTTCCCATTTCCTATAGCTATCAAGTACATGGCCATGTCACAGAGCTTGGGGGTGGTATGTATCTTGGACACAAAACTATGAGGCTATTCTGGAGAGTGGCCAGAATTCAGGAAGAAAACAGGAACTTAGGAAGTTAGTAGGTGTTGCCCATCCATAAGGAAAGCCACAGTCCATTCATCAACTAGGCCTGATGAATGCTGGAAAGTTTTCCACTAGACAGGACACATACATTGATACATTCTCTTTTCGAATGTCTACAACCATGGACAGAGTGGGATACACAGACATAGAAGCACTCGCCTAGTCAAACGACTTTCTAGAAACAGTCCACTCCAATCAAAACAACAGCCTTTCCTACCTATTCTCAGAACATGAGACAAAACCACAAACTCACACCCACACCCACAAATGCACCTCCTTAACTCAAGTAGGTCTGTGACTATCCGGAGTGTCCTCTGAATAGTGGGCCATACTATGTTCCCCTAAAATGGCCTGTACTGTCTCAGATCTGGTCTCCTTGGCCAACTCTGTGAAGTTGTCAACAGCCAGTGGTGAACCACTACCTGCTTTCTCAGTAAAGGTCCCTCTTCAGAGCTCTTCAGGCATTTGGCAATCCTCATATCAGTAGGTACCAAGGAAGACTGACTCTGTCCTTGGTAAATCCAAACAAGTGAGACCACTGGGATTGGGACTTGGACTGGCTCTCGGTGCCTGGCTTCCTGGATCCCAAATTCAGAGATTTCCATCACCAGGAAAGTGAGGTGAGGTCACTTCCTTCAGGAACTGAATGAGGTCACTGCCTTGGCAACCACTTTGTCCTACCAGATTCATCCAAGGTTCCCATGAGATGGAGGCTGCCACTACTTCCTGTGACACTTTCACAAGTTAGAATGGTATATCAACCATAGGCACCTGGGAACAGCTCTCCACACAGGCATGGTTTGATCAATCTTCTCTACATTAAGAAAGGAGAGGCTGATTCAGACACATCCCTTAATACTGACCAGGTTGTTTGTCATGGAAGATGACTTTTGCTCTATTAGGTCCTTCATAGCTGCCTGCAACTTCTCCAGGGTATCATTTCTGCTTGTACCTTTGATGTTCTCAGCAGGTGGAAGAGCCCCTACATTACTGTATTGTAAGACAAACTCTCTCCCGGCTCTTCTGTATAGTTAGTTTGAGGGTACAGTGTATGGTTAGAGTAATAACAGGTTTGATTTAGGTTAGAAATCATACTGAGGAATGAACAATGGTATTGGGAACTCGCGATATTTACGAGAATATATAGGTGAAATATAAGTATGAAAACAGAAATCTAGATAAGATTTGAATCCAAGAAGGGCATTGGGCTGTTGATTGGGATACTTAGCTTTGAATTATATTCTGCACAGATGTCTCAGATAAATTGATATACAATTTCATAGGACCTTTTACCTTGGATGATTGATTGTCAAAGAGAATTTCCAGTCAAAAAGGGATAGTCGGTAGGATTAGGAAGATAGTTGGTAGGTATAGAAAAAAGAGTGAGTATAGGATTTCGAACAAAAGTTCTGTAGCAATAGGGTTTCGGATAGAGAGTGAATGTAAATTTCAGCACATGTAAAGAGTCAGTCACAATGATGAACTCAGGAAAATATGTATGAAAGCAGATATCAATGGAGACATTAGGAAATCAGGAAAAGCATAAAGTGAGGGTTAGTATTAGTCATTTTCAACAGGGTTGAGGTTGAATATATAATCTTAGAAAGCAACAAATATGTAGTCACCAATAGGATTGATTTGCGAGCATTAAGCAACCTGGACATGGATGTTTTTAGAAATCCATGCTCACTTTCCATTTAGGATTTGGTGAAAGGTTAATAAGATAGGTACTTGTCACTTCCTGTTTTTCTGTATGCTTAACAAAACACTGTTGAAACCTTGAGGACTGTTTGCTAATTTTTTTCCCAGAATGTGCTGTCCCCGACTGCCAAATAGAGAATGTACACCCTCACCTGTTTGCACGCAAACCGCCCACTCGCCCTGACCCATCAATAAGCTTCCCTCCCTGCCCTCTTCAAGGAAAGTATATAAGCTCTGCTTAAGCTGTTCTCATTGCTCTCTGCTCTATTCAAGTGAGCACTGAGCCCCAGATTGCTAGACTCCCAATAAACCCAGGGTAACTTTTGATGTGGAGGGGACCCCAGTAAACTTTGAAGTGGATACAGGGGCAGTATACTTAGTCCTTAAGGCCCCACTGGGCCCTCTATCAAATAAAAGCTCTCTAGTTCAAAGTGCTAACACCAGTAAATATGGGAATTAGACAACTAAGAAAACCATGGACATGAGGAAAGGAAAAATCCATCACTCCTTCCTAATAATCCCAGAATGCCTGGCCCCATTGATGGGCAGAGATCTGCTCACCAAGCTCCGGGCCAAAATGACTTTTAACCATGAAGGCCCCAAAATGATATTTCTAAATCCTTTAGTATAAACTCCTATATTCACGGCTTTAAATATGTCAGTAGAAGATGAACAGCAACTCTTCACACCCCCCAAGACTGATCAAACAGGCAAGCTACCCCAGAAATGGATAACAGATTACCCAGATGCCTGGAAAAAAACTGCTGGGTTAGGACTAGCCATGAAACAACCTCCAAAAACAGTGGAGTTCAAAACCTCAGCCTCCCCAATCAATGTCAAAAAATATCCTCTGAGCAAAAAAGCTAAAGATGGGATAAGGCCCCATATTCAGAAATATCTGGCCTTAGGGTCCTAAGGCCTTGTCAATCATCCTAAAACACTCCCCCGCTACCAGTATAAAAAGCCAGGAGCCGGGGACTATCCCCCATTAAAGACATAAGAGAGACCTACAACAGAGTGTAGGACATTCACCCCAGTGTACCTAATCCGTACAATCTGCTTATCACTCTGAACCCTGAGAGGAAATGGTATACTGTTCTGGACTTAAAAGATGCTTTCTTTTGCTTGCCTCTGCATAAATATAGTCAGTTGCTGTTTGCTTGCTAGTGGGTAGACCCAGAAACTGGAACGTGTGGTCAACTAACTTGGACTAGACTCCCCAAAATGGTTGAAAAACTCCCCCACTCTCTTTGATGAAGCCCTCCAAAGAGATCTCAACAGCTTCAGAACTACGCACCCCGAAGTCACCCAGCTTCAATACGTGGATGACCTGCTACTGGCACCCAACACCAAGGATATCTGTGAATCTGGGACCCAAGCAGTATTATGTGAGCTTCCTCAACTCGGGTATAGAGCTTCTTTCTAAAAGGCCCAAATTTGCCAGCAAGAAGTAATCTTCCTGGGCTATTCCTTTAGGGGCAGTAAACGATGGCTCACTGAGCCCAGAAATCAAACGGTTGTGCAGAAACCACCCCCATCTAACAGCAGACAACACAGAGAGTTTCTTGGGACTGCTGGGTTTTGCAGGTTAAGGATTCCTGTGTTTGGGTCCTTAACTTCTCATTTACACCCGCTGTTAAAGGGAGATGCCCAATTCTAATGGACCCCTGAGATCCAGCAAGCTTTTGATAACATCTAAGGACACTGACACTGTACTCCTCAACTTCACTGAGCAAAGCCTGAAATTTCAGAAAGCCCTACACTACGTTAAAAATGTACATCAGTTCACTCACCTTGGTTCAAAGAAATTGCAGGCATTCCTGAAGGATCAAGAACAGAGTTTTCCACTAACCGACTCACAGTGAAAGGAAATAACTGAACAGGTAAAAAAAAGCCTGTCGGGTCTGTCAATAGGTTAATGCTTACACTTCCAAGCTTCCTGCAGGAAAGCACCTACGAGGAACCAGACCAGGACAATTCTGGGAAGTGGACTTTACTGAAATTAAGCAAGCATGGTATGGACTTAAATATCTCCTACTCTTTGTAGATATATTTCAGGATGGATTGAAGCCTCCCCCCCCCAAAAAAAAAGGCGCAAATGGTGGTCAAGAAGATCCTGAAAGATATTTTTCCAAGGTACAGCCTGCCTAAGGTAATAGGGTCTGATAATGGACCAGCGTTCATGGCCCAGGTAACTCAGGGGTTAGCCAGGACCCTGGGGATTAATTGGAAGTTACATTGTGCTTATAGACCCCAGAGTTCAGGACAGGTAAAAAAATTAAATAGAACCATTAAAGAGACCTAAACGAAATTAAGCTTAAAGAGTAGCATAAAAGATTGGACTATGCTCCTGCCTTATGCACTATTTCATGCAAGAAATACTCCCTCTGTTTCTTTGTGTAACCTCACCCCCTATGAAATTCTCTATGGGGCCCCATCTCCAGTAAGGGACCTAACCCTAACTCAAAGATCTAACGATCCCTTCCACACCACCTTGCTTGACAGACTTAAAGTTCTGGAAGGAACTCAGCAATACCTGTGGAAACAGCTGGCCACTGCCTACCAACCTGATGAAGAGGGTACTCCACATCTATATCAAGTAAGAGACTTTGTCTACATAAGACAACATCAGGTGTCATCCCTGGAACCCGGCTGGACAGGACCATACCAGGTGCTACTTATAACACCTACAGTGCTAAAGTTAGACGGAATCACTTCCTGGTTCCTAATTCTCATCTCAAGCCTGTGCCCTGTCCAGAATCTGGCTGAAAAATGGAAAAGACTGGTAACATTTTCAAATTGTATATTCGCCATGTGAATAAGACTATAGACTCTCCAATTGGTCACCAGTAGTCCTAACCCTCATCAACCCGTTCAGCAGCGATGGCTGATCACAAATCCTACTAGACAAGAAGTATGGTCTATCGCACATACAGCCCACTTAGGGACCTGGTGGCCATCTCTCCACCAAGAAATTTGTCAGCTGGCTATACGTCTTTCCTATTGGGAAATCCCTGATGAAGAGGATCCCCAAAAATTCCATTAAATACTTTCCATACAATAGATAATGGAAACAAACATTATGGATGTAGGGACACGCGAGCCAGATGCAGGTTGGCTAGCCTAGATTACTATGTTTGCCTGGCGGACTACCAAAGCCAAAAACAGCCACGACTGTGTGGGGGAAAAGCCAACTTCTTCTGTAAATAATGGGGATGTGAGGATACAGGGGCTACCTGGTGGAAGCAAAACTCCTCATCAAATTCAGTACACAGCATTGGCCATATTACCAGTTAGATAACAAAAACCGATGGCCACCAGAGGGGTCTCTAGATCCTCAAATTTTGCGTGACCTTTTCAACTTCGACAAGTGCTCAAAAGTGTGGAAGGAAATTCCTCTACGTGTAGGCCTTTTCCCTCCTATGCTCAAATCCTGAACTATGTTTCTCCAATAGATACTCACCCGCAGCCTTCTGCCCCAGACTCTCTGCTGTCACTCCCACATCAGCAACCTGATTTCTCAGCTCCAGTTACTAGATCAAAAACCCAAATTTCCGTCGGTTCTCAGACCATTGCCCCTTGCTGAGCTTGCAGGTACTGAGGTACCCTTCCACCCACTCACTCCTCTCTCCTCCTGTCAGTGCCCACACCGGGTCCCACCAGGTCCTCTTACCAGCTAACCCAAAGCTCATACCAGCTAAGGAGTGCCCTCAGACGCCTATCAAAGATGTAATTAAAATGGCCTTTAAAGTTGCTTTGTCATCACTGAAAACAGGTTACTAAGAATTTAAAGTCCCTCACAGGCTTTTTGGGATACTCACTCCCGTCTTCCCCTCTGCTCTACCTGTTCTACTGCTCAAGTTTTGTTGCCAGGAAAATCCCAAACCCCTTTCCCATAATTCTTTTATATCTCTTTTTCCTCATCCTCAGATCCACGGAGCTGCTCTCATCCCCTGCCTTCCCTGTCTTCCCCTCTGTACCAGGCCCACAGAAAAGTCTTAAATGACCTTCTCCAGAAGTCTTCACCATGGCTGACTTTAAGCCTTTCAGCAACACAGTTCCTATAAAAGAGTTCAATGTAGATAAACTTCCTCTATTCGTGTTGCTCTGTTCTACTTGGCCACTGGCTGGAAAAATCAGCACTCCTAAGCTAGACATCCCCTTAGTAGTTTTTAACAAAATATATGAAGAAGGCCTCTGGCCTAGAGCTGGGGCTTCATAGAGATGGCTACATTTCTAAGATATAGAAGTTACCAACTGGGCTCCATGGTAACAGCTGGCAGGGAGGAAAAGAAAAAAAAGAAGAAAAAAGCTCTCCCCCTCCCAGGTGTCCTTAAGAAGTTAACTTTCCCAGAACAGAGGAAAAAAAAACAGAAACAAAAACTGCTTTTTGTGAACTTCTGCAGACTGTGAACTTCTGAGCCCCTTCCCTTACATGCTGGGTACAAAATTCTGAAACAACCTAAACTTTGGGTTCAGGGATTAATTGATTACAACAGAAGCAATGCCCTCTAAATCAGGATGCAACCAAATAAGACTGTTTCCCTGTCTTCTGTGCTATCTTAGGTACCTTGCCTTGTCCATCTCTACAGCAGTACAATTCTATACACTTAAACATTGTTTATGTTTTCATAAAATGGTCAACAGATGTGATTAATTATGTAATGGTGCAGATGTTTTCCTGAGTGCTCTATCATGACGCAGGTACATTTAAATATCAAATAGGGGGGCAAACAACCCGGTTCTGCCAGGAACCTGTATCCCTCACTTTAGTCATCCTATTATGAATAGGAGTTGCTGCAGGGGTGGGCACAGGAACCACTGCCCTGGTCCATGGGACACAACAAATGACCCAATTAGAAGCAGTAATAGACCAAAACTTAAAGATATTAAAAACCTCCTTCACAGCTTTACACGAATCTTTAACCTCTCTCTCTGAAGTTATTTTACAGAACAGTAAAGGGTTGGACCTCCTCTTCATGAGAGAAGGGGCCTTCGTCCTGCATTGAGGGAAGAATGTTGTTTTTATGCCGACCATACTGGAGTTGTAAAAGAATCTATGATTAAATTAAGAAGATGCCTTGAAGAGCATCAACAAGAGAGAGAGGCCCAAAAAAGGTGGTTTGAGTCTTGGTTCACAAAGCCCCCTCATTAACTACGTTTTCATCAGCCCTGGCCGGTCCATTAATAATCCTCATATTATTGGTAATTGTAGGACCCTGTTTGATCAACCGTGTAGTTTCCTTTCTCCATGCTCAAATTGGACAAGTTAAACTTATGGTAATCAGAAAACAATATACCACACTAGTAAACATAAAATGTGACACCCCCAATGATCATTTTTATGATTAAAAGTAACCAAAAGAAGAAGTGGGGAATGAAAGGTTAATAAAATAGGTACTTGTCACTTCCAGTTTTTCGGTATGCTTAACAAAACACTGTTGATGTCTTGAGAACTGTTTGCTAATCTAGTTCCCTGAAAGTGCTGTACCCAACTGCAAAACTGCAGAATGTACTTCCTCACCCATTTGGACGCAAACCGCCCACTCGCCCTGACCCATCAATAAACTTTCCTCTCTGCCCTCTCCAAGGAAAGTATATAAGCTCTGCTTAAGCTGTTCTCAGGGCTCTGTGCTCTATTCAAGGGAGCTCTGACTCCAGCATGCTGGACCCCCATAAATCCTTGGCTGTTGCATGAGACAGTCTCTGGTAGTCTCTTCCTCCAACACTCGCCTGACCTTTACATTGGTAAAATAATAAGTGTCATCTTTGCTTTTTGTGTCCAGAATATTACTGTGATAAAATGTATATGTAGATAAGGTGACGTGAGTATTTCTTCCACCATTTCTGGGAGCAATATTTTGAAGATGTATAAATTAGTATTGGGGGTACAAATAGGTATATCCTGTGACTCTGAATATAGAGATAATGCATGAATAGACCATAATGTGAATAAATAATATAATGGGTTCCAAATTTAAATAATGGATTTCATTGATATCTGAAAATATACAGGAAATCTTATATTGATATACATACATTCATTTCAACCACTAATACATCTAATGGTAATATTAGGATTATGGTTTATCATGAAGAGTGTGTGAGTTTTGCTTCAAAAGTGATCATGGAAATTAAAAATAATGTGTTTGGAAAGAAGTCTCATGAAAAGCCCAGTCAAGAAACCTAGAGGAATTTATGTGTTCTGAAGCAGGAAGTGATGAAAGTGAAACAACTGCCTATAAGTTTGCTAACTTGTGGATGGAATATATATCCTCTCATGTGCATAAATTGAAGAAATAGTATTGTACCAGTGCTGAATAAAAATGACCTTCAAAATACACATCATGTCCCACTGGAATCTACTTGCATTGATGTTAAACTGGGTCAGTTACTGTAGAAATAATAGTATTTGTATGCAAAATAAACTGAAGTTAGTTTTAAGTACTGGACACAAATATGTATTTCAGGTGGATGAATATTTCTGTGAAAAATCTTGTGAAAAGTTGATTATAAATCCATATACATGAACATGAATGAATTTAGAGAGTGTATATAAGACACATATATTTCTGGAGAGTATATATACATATATATATATATATATATATATATATATATATATATATATATATATATACACACACACACACACAAAATACACACACACACACACAGACATTAAATTAGCAATATATATGCCAATCGAAATTTATCAAGATATATATATCATCCACAGATGCAAAAATATTTCTTTAATTGAACATGGATTTATTTATAATGTTGTTCAACTAGGAAGCTCACCTATAGGTTGAATTTTCAGTTCCAACCGCGTTTAAGAGGAGTGATCACTTCTCACAAATTGTATTTGCCAAATCAGCCACCTCACAAAAATGTACATGTGATACCAGGTATGATTCTATATGTGCATTTAAAAGTACATGTGCTAAATAGGATACAGAGAAAGGGAGACAGGAATTCACATATTTGTTAACCTTAAAAACACATGGAGAACTATTTAAATTAAATATTGACTAGATTTAAAACACCTACCATTAATCATGCAAAATACAAGTACAACTATACACTATGATTTCTCCTAACTGCTTGTATTCCTATTCTGTTTGTGTTATTTTTCTCCATCATATTTGGAGTAGTAGTCAGAGTCTAGTAGGGTATGGGTTCATGTCAGAGATTCAGTATTTTGAATGGAAAATTGTAAAATGAATGCAATGTGTATGTAAATATGTGCTACAAAAAAATGTTCACACTCTCATTCGGAACATTGCCTTGACATTGCCTTTGTTCCGAGTAAGACACAATTAGAGGAGAAAAGTTAGAAAATCTGTGAATATATATCAGGAATGAAAAATGCTCAGGAGTTCACAACCTCCGAGTTGGTAGAGGAGTTTTCAAAAGTAAGGGACAGGGTAAACATTTCTCAAACATGGAGCTCTGCTGGTGTAAAGACTTCTTGAGAAACTTCCTCTGAGGTTGGGCACTTAAAAATATATGTTGTTGTTAGGAGCTTTAGCTTCCTTTGTTGGGAGACCATCAAATCTGGGTGTGCAACAATGTGACCTGGAGGATATTGTTTCTAATTTTCCAATGAACATGAGGCAGCCATGCTGAATACTCTCTTTGTAGTTTAACTATGGTCACTGGGTTGTAAGTGTCTCCACGTGTGGACTGTGAAGCCATTTGGTCATTCTCCAATTTTCGTGGTGTTTCTCACAGGTGCACTGGGAGTTTGGTATTTGCTTCATGAAATACAAGGAGCTAAACTGGGACACAGTGCTGGAGAGAGTTCTGTCCCGTGTGGAGGGTCACGGTCTGCATGAGAATGCACCAACCAGGATTCAATTCCACATAAGTTGCCCCCATTTCCATAGCAACCTGATTCTGAACATTGCCCTGAAACCTCTCTATATAAAAAACACCTTTGCATAGAAGGGTCTGCTGGCTGTACCATGTCAGTCACAAGCCTTTGGGAAGCCAATGGCAGATCCACATGTCACCACCACACTTGTTTTATCACACACCTTCACACCACTGCTCTAGGCCCACTAATGAGCAGGATCCAACTTACTGGCATCACTGTTCTACACAAATTTCATGAAACCCAGTAAATCAAGGCACTGTCTGGTACACTCATCATCAGCAACAGGACATCCAAAAGTTCTCCAGTGCCACCTGGTCATGGGAATTTCAAAAATTTCATGGTATTTATCAAGCCATTTGTCAAGGATGAAGTTGGAGGCTCTGGGGGTTTCAATTCATTCAGGAACCATTAAATGTTGAGGAAGCTCATTTCAATGAAAGCTCTAGAGAACACTCACAGGCAAGGCTTCCCAAAGAGTAGCCAAAAGGTCACATGAAGCCAGGCCCATTGAGGTCTACAATGTGAGGTCCATGCGTGTTTTGACTCAACTGTGGCTGCAAAGTCTTTCAGAATAAAACCATGTGATATCCTGGCTGAGATTCCCAGTGCTCTGTGGAAAGCCAATCTGGGCCTAGATCTCAGGTTCCAAGGGCAACTCTCATGCATGGCCTAGTAAAATTCAAACACAATTGATGACAATGCTTCTCTGAGGTCAGTTCCAGAACTCAGACTCTAAGGGGAATCACACCAGAGTTAAAGCCCAGGTAAACCCAGGCATCTCTTCCAACTGCCACACAACTTACCACAATTCAAAACAAAATTCTCCCACATGGCCCTTATCTTCTTCCATGTAGACCCTCATCATAACCTCTGGATGGAGTTTTCCATGAGGGGCACAGACCAAGAAAATGTCCAAAATAACCTACCTTTCCCCCGATTTGCCTAAAATCAGTGTGGCCTGGAAACCCTGACTGTGAACGAGGAGTGATCAAATATGTCTGCCATTAATACTGCTTGGCTTCTCCAATTTGAGGCCTACTGACTGTGGGGTTTAGATTCTTTATGTGAATTGGAGTAATGAGAACACCCAAGCACGTATGGGCTAGCCTCTGCAGGGCTTTGAATAACTCACTTGACCCAAAGGATCCCTATTCTCACTTGATAGATGTCAGGAACCTTTGAAAGGAAGGCGAGAGTATTCATCCACAATGACAGCTCTTTTGGCTATTTTGGTTCTGTATGCATCCATGGGATCTTTCTTTAGATCCATCAGGTGCTGAGAATCTAAGCCACAGCCTCACACAGGGCCAAGAGGCTGGTTCAGACACATCCCTTTCCAAAGCAATTAAGCAAAGAGCCCTAGGTGATGCCCATTCATTTCCATTTGAAAACTGTTTTCTTCAGGCTTCACAAATTGGTGGCCTGAGGCAAAGAACTTCGTGACATTCATAGCAACAGAATAATAGGTAAGCAAAAGGCCCAAAGCAGGGTTTCTCCACTGAGATTTAGTGGTCACACATATATCTGATTTTTCTGAGATGCTCACAATTCACTTGAGATATCCAGTACATGGCCATGTCACAGAGCTTGGAGGTGGTACATACCTTAGAGACAAAACCATGAGACTATTCTGGAGAGGGGCCAGAATTCTGGAAGAAAACTGTAACTTAGGAAGATTGCAGGTGTTACCCATTGATAAGGCAATCTGAACTCCATTCATAAATTGGGCAGGATGAATTCTGGGAAGCTTTCTACTAGACAGGACACATCCATTGATGCATTCTTTTTTTCTAATGAGTACAACCACGGACACAGTGAGGTAAACAGACATAGAAACACTCGCCTTGTCAAATGACTTACAATAAACAGTTCATTCCACAGCACATAAAGCGCCTTGCCTACCTATTCTCAGAAAATGAGACAAAACCACAAACCAACACCCACAAAGGCAGCTCCTTCCCCCAAGAAGGTCTGTTACTATCCGGAGTGTCCTCTGACTGGTGGGCCATATTATTTTCCCCCTAAATGGCCTGAAATGTCTCAGATCTGGTCTCCTTGGCCAACTCTGTGAAGGTGTCAGGACCCAGAGGTGAGCCACTACCTGCTTTCTCAGGAAAGGCCCCTCTTCAGAGCTTTACTGGCATTTTGCAATCCTCACATCAATAGGTACCAAGAAAGACTTACTCTGTCCTTGGTAAATCCAAACAAGTGAGACCACTGGGACTGGGACTGGGACTGACTCTGGGTGCCTGGCTTCATGAATCTCAAGTTCTGAGATTTCCTTCACTAAGGAAGTGATGTGAGGTCACTTCCTTCAGGAACTGAATGAGGTCACTGCCTTGGCAACCACTTTGTCCAACCAGTGGCTTCCAAGTCTCACATGAAAAGGAGGCTGTCCCTAATTCCTGTGACACTTTCACAAGTTAGAATCTTATATCAACCATAGGCACCCGGGAACAGCTACCCACACAGGCCTGGTTTGGTCCATCTTCTCTACATTAAGAATAGATAGGCTGATTCAGACAGAAACCTTCATCCTGACCAGGTTGTTTGCCATTGAACATGACTTTTGCTCTCTCAGGTCCTTCATAGCTGCGTATATATTCTCCAGTGATCATTTCAGCATGGAACTTTGAGGGTCTCAGTAGGTGGAAGACCCCCTACATTTCTTTACTGTAAGACCAACTATGTCCCTTCCCTCTGTAAATTTAGATTGAGGGAACAGTGTATGGTTAGGGTTAACAACATGTTTTATTTGTTAGGAATCATTCTGCTGGGTGAATAATGGTATTGGGAACCTGAAATATTTATAAGAATATGTATTTGAAATATAAGTATGAAAAGAGAAATCTAGGTAAGATTTGAAGCCAGGAAGGGCATTGGGCCCTTGATTATGATATTTAGCTTTGAATTACATTCTGCAATGTGGTCGCAGGTAAATCTACATACAATGGAATAAAACCTAGTACCTCAGATGCCTGAATGTCGAAGAGAACATCCAGTCAAAAAGGGATAGTCAGTAGGATTAGGAAAATAGTAGGTTTAGGTTGAAGAGTGAGTCTTTGAGTTGGAAATATAGTTCTTTAGCAATAGGGTTTCGTTTAGAGAGCGAATGAAAATATCAGCACATATGAAGAGTCAGTCACAATGATGAACTGGGGAAAATATGTAGGAAAGCAGATATAAAATAGAGACATTAGCAAATCAGGCAAAGTATAAAGTGAGTAACAGGATTAGACATTTTCAACAGGGTTGAGGTTGAATATATGATATTAGAAGAAACAAATATGTAGTCACCAATAGGATTGAAATTTGAGAGCATTAGGCGACCTGGACATGGATGGTTTTAGTAATATATATTCACGTTCAATTTAGGTTTTGGTACAATCATAAGTGTTACCTTTACATTTGTGTCCAGAATATTACTGTGATAAAAATGTATATGTAGATCAGGTGATATGAGTATTTCTTCCACCATTATGGGGAGCAATATTTTTAAAACCTATAAATTAGTATTGGGGAAAAAAATAGGTGTACCCTGTTTTGATGAATATAGAGATGATGAATGAATAGACCAAACTGTGAATAAATAATATAACTGGACCCAACATTAGAAATTGGAATTGGAATAAATTGATATCTGAAAATATACAGGAAATCTTATATTGATATTGGCATACATACATTCATTACAACCAGTTGTACATCTAATGGTAATATTAGTGTTACGGTTGATCATGAAGAGTGTGTGAGTTTTGCTTCAAAATTGATTATGCAAATCGAAAATAATGTGTTTGCAAAGAAGTCTCATGAAAGACCAGTCAAGAAACATGGAGGAATACATGTGTTCTGAAGCAGGAAGTGATTGAAAGTGAATCAAAAGTTTTAAATTTTGAAATTTTGGATGAAACATTTATCCTATGATGTGCATAAACTGAAGAAATAGTACTGTACCAGTGTTGAATAAAAATGAATGTCAAAATACACATCATGTCCCATAGGAATCTACTTGCATTGATATTAACCTGGGTAAGTTACTGCAGAAATATTAGGATTTGTATGCACCTTTCATTGAAGTTAGTTTTCAGTACTAGTAAACAAATATGTGTTTCAGGGGGATGAATATTTCTGAGAATAATCTTGTAAAATTTGATTATAAATCCACATACATGAATATGAATGTATTTAGGGAGTGTATAATAAGACACATATATTTTATATTTTAAAAAATCTGGAGATTGTATATATATATATATATATATATATATATATATATATATATATATATATACACACACAAACACAAAACACACACAGACATTAAAGAGTAGCAGTATATATGCCAATCGAAATTCATGGTGAAATATATATCGTCCACTGATCCAAAAATATTAATTTTACTGAACATGGATTTATGAATAATGTTGTTCAACTAGGAAGATCACCCATAGGTTGAATTTTAAGATCCAACAGCATTTACGAGGAGTTATCTCTTCTCATAATTTTTATCTGCCACGTCAGCCTCCAAACAAGTATGTACATGTGATACCAGCTAGGATTCTATATGTGCATATAAAAATACATTTGCTGAATAAGCTACAGAGAAAGGGAGATAGAAATTCACATATTTGTTAACTTTAAAAACTCATGGAGAACGATTTCAATTAAAAATTATCTAGATTTATAACACCTACCCTACATAATGCAAAAGGCAAGTCCAAATATACACCATGCCTTCTCTGTACTGCTTGTATTTCTATTCTGTTTGGGTTATTTTTCTCCATCATATTAGGATTAGTAGTCAGAGTCTAGTAGGGTATGGGTTCGTGTCAGGGATTCAGTATTTTTAATGGGAAATTGGAAAATGAATCCAATGTGTATGCAAATATGTGCTACACAAAAATCTTCCCACTCTCATCCACAACAATGCCTTGACATTACCTTCACCCCAGGTAAGACACAATTAGAGGAGAAGAGTTAGAAAATCTGTGAATGCAAATCTGGAATGGAATATGCTCAGGAGTTCACAACCTTGGAGGTGGTAGAGCAGTTTCCAAAAGTAAGGGACATGGTAAACACTCCACAAACATTGAGCTCTGCTGGCCTAAAGACTTCTTGAGAAACTGCCTCTGAAGCTGGGCACTTGAAATATATGTTGTATTAAGGAGTTTTAGCTTCTTTTGTAGTGAGACCATCAAAGCTGGGTCTGCATCTATATGACCTGGAGAACATGGATTCTTATTTTCAAATGAACCTGAGGCAGCAGTGCTGAATTCTCTCTTTGTAGGTAAACTGTGGCCACTGGAGGCTAAGTTTCACCCCGTGTGGACTGTGAAGCCATTTGGTCCTCCTCAAAATTTTTGTGGTGGTTCTTGCTGCTGCACTGGGGCTTTTGGTTCTTGCTGCTGCACTGGGCTTTTTGAACAACAAGTTCAACTGGGACACAGTGCTAGAGGGAGTTCTGTCACGTGTGGTGGGTTAGGGTCTGCAGGAGAATGAAACAACCAGGCTTCTTTCTCACATAGCTTGCACCCTTGACCATATCAACCTGATTCTGATCATTACCTTGAAAGCTCTCCAAATAAAAAGATGCCTTTACAAATAAGGGTCTGCTGGCTGCACCCATGTCAGTCACAAGCCATTTGGAAGCAAATGGGCTAATCACATGGACCCACCACAGATGTTTTATCACACACGTGGCTACCACTGCTCTAGGCCCACTACTCAGCAGGCTCCAACTTACTACCATCTCTGTTCTACATTATTTTTATAAATTCCAGTCAATCAAGGCACTCTCTGGTACACTCATGATCAGCAGCAGGACATCCAAAGATACTCCAGTGCCACCTGGTCATGGGAATTTCAAAAATTTCAAAGTATTTATCTAGCCATTTTTCAAGGATGTAGTTGGGAGGCACTGTGGCTTTCAAGAACCATTAAATGTTGAGGAAGCTCATTTCAGTGAAACTCTGGAGAACTTTCATAGGCAACGCTTCCCATAGAGTGGCCAAAAGGTTACATGAAGCCAGGCCTATTGAGGTCTACAATGTGAGTTCCATGTGTGTTTTGACTCTCAAGTATGGCTGCCAAGTCTTTAAGAATAAAATCATGGGATAATTTGGCTGAGATTCCCAGTGCTCTGTGGAAAGCCACCCTGGACCTTGATCTAAGTTTATAAGGGCGACTCTCATGCATGGCTTCCTAAAATCCCAACTCGATTCATGGCAATACTTCTCTGAGGTCACTTCCAGAACTCAGTCTCTAAGGGGATTCACACCAGAGTTCAAACCCAGGTGGACCCAGTCATCTCTTCCAACTGCCACACAAATGACCACAATTAAAACCAAAATAGTCCCACATGGCTCTCATCTTCTTCCATATAGACACTCATCATAACCTCTAGCTGGAGGTTTCTATGAGGAGCGCAGGACAAGACAGTGTCCAATATACGCACTCTTGCTCGTCATTTCCATAAAGTCAGAGTGGCCTGGACACCCCTTCTGTGAACCAGAAGTGATCAAAAAGGCCTACCATTAATACTGCTCAGCTTCTCCAATTTGAGGCCTACTGACTGTGGGGTTTAGATTCTTTATGTGCATTGGGGTCATGAGAAAACCCAAGCATCTATTGGCTAGCCTCCGCAGGGCTTTGAAGAAGTCATTTGACCCAAAGGATTCCTATTCTCACTTGATAGAGGTCAGGAACCTTACAGAGGAAGGCAAGAGATTTTATCCACAATGACTGCTCTTTTGGCCATTTTGGTTTTGGATGCACACATGGCATCTTTCTTTAGATCCATCAGGTGCTGAGAATGCAAGCCACAGCCTCACACACAGCCAACAGACTGGCTCAGACACATCCCTTTCAAAAGCAATTACTCAAAGAGAGACAGGTGATGCTCATTCATTTCCATTAGAAAACTGTTTTATTCAGGTTTCACAAAGTGGTGCCTTAGGCAAAGACCTTCCTGACATTCAGTGCTACAGAACAATAGGTAAGCAAAGGCCCAAAGCAGGGATTCTCCACTGAGACTTTCATGATCACACAGATATCTGAGTTTCCTGAGATTCTCGCCATTCCCTTCAGCTATCCAGTACACGGCCATGTCACAGAGCTTTGAGGTGCTACATATCTTGGTCACAAAACCATGAGTCTATTCTGGAGAGTGGCCAGAATTCAAGAAGAAAACAGAAACTTAGGAAGACAGCAGGTCTTGCCCATCAATAAGGCAAGCCTCCGTCCTTTCATAAATTGGGCAGGATGAATGTGGGGAAGCTTTCTCCTAGACAGGACACATCCATTGATGCATTTTCTTTTGTAATGTCTACAACCATGGACACAGTTGGATACACAGACATAGAAACACTTGCTTTGTCAAATGACTTACTAGAAACAGTCCATTCTAAACCAAAGAAACCGCCTTTCCTACCTATTCTCAGAGCATGAGACAAAACCACATACACACACTCATTCCCACAAAGGCACCTTTTTCCCCCAAGAGGGTCTGTGACTATCAAGAGTGTCCTCTGCCTCGTGGGCCATACTATGTTCCCCCGAAATGGCTTCTCTATTCTCAAATCTGGACTCCTTGGCCCACTCTGTGAAGTTGTCAGGAGCCAGCGGTGAGCCAATACCTGCTTTCTCAGGAAAGACCCCAATTCAGATCTTTCCTGGCATTTGGCCATCCTCACAACTGTAGATACCAAGAAAGATTGACTCTCTCCTTGGTAAATCCAAAAAGTGAGACTTCTGTGACTGTTATTGGGCCTGACTCTGGCTGCCTGTTTTCAGGGATCCCAAGTTCAGAGAGTTCCATCACCAAGAAAGTGAGGTAGGTCACTTCCTTCATGAAGTGAATGAGCTCACAGCCTTGGCAACCACTTTGTCATAACAGTTGCTTCCAAGGGTCCCATGAGATGGAGGCTGCCCCTACTTCCTGTGACACTTTCACAAGTTAGAATGGTATATCAACCATTGGTACCGGGGAAAAGATCTCCACACAGGCCTGGTTTGGTCCATTTGCTCTATATTAAAAAGAGAGAGGCTTATTCAGACACATCCCTTCATAGTGACCAGGTTGTTTGCCATGGAAGCTAACTTTTGCTCTCTCAGGTCCTTCATAGCAGTCTACATCTTCTTCGGTGATCATTTCTGCATGGATCTTTGATATTCTCAGCAGGTGGAAGATCCCCAACATTCCTCTTTTGTAAGACCAACTCTGTCCCTGCACTGCTCTAAAGTTAGATTGAGGGAACAGTGTATGGTTAGGGTTAATAATATGTTCAATTTTGGTTAGCAATCATTCTGCTGGATGAATAATGGTATTGGAAACCTGTGATATTCACAAGAATATATAGGTAAAATATAACAGAAATCTAGGGAAGATTTGAAGCCAAGTAGGGCATTGGGCCCTTGAGTGGGATACTTAGCTTTGAATTATATTCTGCACAGATGTCTCAGATAAGTCAATATACAATGAAATTGGATCTTGTACCTCGGATGATTGAATAACAAACAGAACATCTAGTCATAAAGGAATAGTCCGTAGGATTACCAAGGTAGTCAGCAGGTTTATAAAGAAGAGTGAGTATAGGATTTGGACCAAAAGTTCTTTACAAATAGGATTTCGGGTACAGAGTGAATGTAAATGTCAGCACATGTGAAGAGTCAGTCACAATGATGAACAGGGGAAAATATGTAGGAAAGCAGACATAAATAGAGACATTAGGAAATCAGCAAAAGTATAAAGTGTGTAATTGGTTTAGACATTTTCAACAGGGTTGAGTTTGAATATATAATCTTAGGAAGAAACAAATATGTTGTCACAAATAGGATTGAATTCGAGAGCATTAGGTAACCAGGACTTGGATGTTTTTTTGTAATCCATGTTCACTTTCCATTTAGGCTTTTTTAAAATCATAAGTGTGACCATTGCATTTTGTGTCCAGAATATTATTGTGATAAAATGTATGTGTAGATCAGGTGACATGAATATTTCTTCCACCGTTTCTGGAGCAATGTTTTGTAGACGTATAATTTAGTATTTGGGGTACAAATAGGTGTACCCTGTGTCTATGAATATGCAGATTATGCATGAATAGACCATACTGTGTATAAATAATATAACTGGTTCCACTTTAAATAATGGATTGAATTGATATCTGAAAATATAAAAGAAATCTCATATTGATATGCAATCATTCATTCCAACCACTTATACATCTAATGGTAATATTAGGGTTATATTTTATCCTGAAAAGTGTGTGAGTTTTGCTTCAAACGTGATTATGGAAATCAAAAATAATGTGTTTGGAAAGAAGTATCATGAAAAGAATAGTCAAGAAACCTGGAGGAATTCATGTGTTCTGAAGCAGGAAGTGATTGAACGTGAAACACATGCATATAAATTTGCGAACTTTTGAATGAAATATATACAGTATGATGTGCATAAGCTGCAGAAATAGTAATGTAGCAGTGTTGAATAAAAATGAACATCAAAATACACATCATGTCCCCTAGGAATCTATTTGCATTTATATTAATCTGGGTCAGTTACTGTAGAAATATTAGGATTTTTATGCACCATTTACTGAAGTTAGTTTTCAGTACTAGGAAACAAATATGTATTTCAGGTGGATGAATATTCTGAGAATAATCTTGTGGAAACTTGATTTTAAATCCATATAAATCGCAAAACATTATAAACAAAACACACACACAGACATTAAAATGTAGCATAGTATATGCCAATTGAAATTCATCTTGAAATATATATCATCCACTGATCCAAAACTATTTGTTTAATGAACTTGGATTCATGAATAATGTTGTTCAACTAAGAAGCTCCCCCATAGTTTGAATTTTCTGTTCCAACAGTGTTTAGGAGGAGTGATCTCCTAAATGTGTATGCAAATATGTGCTACACAAAAATATTTCCACTCTCATCCAGAACAATGACTTGATATTACCTTCACCCCAAGAAAGACACAATTGGAATAGAAGAGTTAGAAATTCTGTGAATACATATCTGGAATTAAAATGCTCGGGAGTTCACAACATTGGAGTTTGCAGAGGAGTTTCCAAAAGTAAGGGAGAGGCTTGCTAGACCCAACCTGATTTTTTATTAAAATTGGGAACCATCTTGCCACAAAGCCGTGAAAAGATAATTTTGGCTTTACTCTAAATTACTGCAAATTCTGAACCTGCTTGGAACGCCTGCCCGTGCCTTGAACTCATCCACACCTGGCTCTCTGACCAGATAACAGTACTTTCTGAAACTTTAGTGACACCTCATAAATATTGGCCTTCCCTGGCCAGACAACAACCCTCTCTGAGGCTCTAATGGTCCTCATTATTTCTGATATTGGGGCCAGCAAAAAAAAAAAATGTAAACTACCATTAGTGTGATGCTTTCAAAGTTTTGTTATCTGTAACCACCCGTTTGTGAAACTTTCTGGGCTATATAGCTGGGCTGTAGGAAAGGTGGGGTTGCTGTCTTGTTCCCGCCATTTTGGGAAGGAGAGGCAGCCCAGCCTGTTGAAATAATAAGCTTGCCTTAATTTGATTTTAATTGGAGTCAGTGGTCTTTTCTTGCATCCTAGTCCAAAATTTTGGAGTTCCCCAGTGAGATGACCCTGCCCGAGCAGATCACAAAACCAGACTGCTGAAAATTCTGAAGCTGGCCTTCCCTCCAGGGCACTGGGCTGGAGAACCACTCTAGGGGGTGCACAACTTGAGATGTTCCAAGGCCTTGGAGTGAGCCGTCAGTCTGGGGAGCACTGCAGTGAACCACCACACTAAAACTATTATCAAGCCCCTGGTGGAGGAGGCCTCCATAGGTAAGTGGCGCCTTTATAACATCTGATATCTGGTTAAGGGAGATCTCTTCTGATGACAGAGAGGTGGCCTGGGGAGGCTCACATACACTCCTGTCCAGGACAGTAATGAGAATCATGCTGTCCTCTGTTCTGTTCTGTAGGGAATTCCTCTGGAAGGGTAGAGAGGTGCCGATGGGCACACACACGCTCCTACCCTGGAGCTTTAGCAAGATGTTGCATTGCTCCTCTGTTTTTCTGTTTCGGCACCAGGATTCTGTTTTTCTGTGTTTTGTTCTGTGGTCTATATGTTTTTTGTTGTTTGTTTTTGTGCGTTTTTTTGTTTGATTTCTGTGGTAAAATTTTAAGGATATTGGACGTGAAAAAGGGTAACAAAGCAAGTAAGCCTGACACCCTTTCGACTGTGTTTTAAGGAACTGTGATGAACTTTACCCACCTTTGTTAAGCAGGAAGAAAGAAGCCCCTAGCTGGCTGCCTGGAGCACACCCACTGCACAGGGAAATGCCTACTGGGGAACGAAGAACTGAGTATATCCCAGGTTAACAAGTGAAACTCTTTAAAATCCCTTGTCCCTCCAGATCATGAGAGTCACAACCTTTTGGCAGAGTCCCCTTGTTTTTCCTTTGTTAGCAAAGCAATAAACCTCCATTTTCTTTTTCTCAAAACCCTGTCCTCATTATTAAATTAGCATTAATTTGCTTCAGGGTCAGAAACCGAACTTTAAGTTAAAAATTTTGATACCCGACCCCGTCCCAGAACTTTTTGAGAGCTGACGACTGAAATGTTAGGAGATGGAGCATGCTTGGAGTGGACCCGAAACAGAAGAGCTAATCCTGTAAGTAAAAGGAGGGACTGAGGGACCCCAGCAACTGCCAAAGCCCTGTTGCTTCAGGGAATTCCCTCCTTCCTTCCCTGCACTGTAAGCATTATGACACCTCTGTCTTCTTTTAAAAGAGAAAAATAAAAAGGGGACACTAAATGCAGTAAAGTCACCATGGAGACCCTTGATTTTACGTTTCAGGTAGCTTCTCTGTGAAAACATCTGGTCCCCTTGTGGGGACATCTGTGGTGCCACTGGTGCAGGAGATTTTTCTCTTATCTGCTCTGTTTTAAAGGCTTCTGTCTGTCAGCCATATTCTGGAGTTCCTTTCTGTCTGTCTTGTGCCTTTGTTTTTGGCCCTTTAAGACATGTGCAATAATGTGTTTATATTATAAATTGTTTCTTGAGAATGATCTTAGCTGAATGTGTGTCTAAATGATGATGTTTTATTGTAAAAATCTGGTATCTGAATGCGTTTTTTGAAGCATTGCACAATATTGCAGTTAAAAGTCGGGTTTAGGTAATTGTTTAGTTTTTGATTTCAGATAATTCATGCCAGAGAACTTAAATACTTAGGATGGAAAACTAAAGAACTCTACTTCCAAGTTGGCAAGTAACTTCCCAATCATGCAGTCTTTTTTTCTCCAATTTTGAATTGGGTAGCCTGGGAAAATGTCACTATGTTTACCAGTGCATTAATTTGGACAAGGACAGTAAATCATACTATGATATCTGTTGACAAAACAAGATGTAAAGATATAAAATTTTGTGAATTGTATCTTAAACTTGTAGCATAATTTTCAACATCCTAACCAGAAAATAATGGTTAAAATGCCTTAGGCCTGAGGTGTCTGCTCAGAATAGCAGTTTTTTCCTGCTCCTTCCAGACCTCAGCCAGGACTTCTGTTGAAATGCAAATGAAAGTCTCCTGTAAGCTCAGTAGGAGACTGATCTGAGGCCTAAGGGAAAAAAATGGTAAATTGTATGGTATTTACTAATTACCGGCCAGTCAATTTTTCTAGGACTCATAATTTTTTCTTAGATTCTTTTTTTTTTTGAGTTTATGATTTTGATCCTACAGACCTAGGTTAATGTTTTTTTGATCAGTTTTATCTTTGACCAACTGTGGAGTTTTAAAAACATTGCAATGGTGATTTCACCTGTGAAAAGCTACAAGGCCTTCACTATTATTAGGTGTGCACACTTTTGTTATGTGTTGTATGTCTATATATATATATGTCCGTATATCATTCAAATGATACACAAATTAACATATATAAGGAGCACTCATATAAAAAAGCGCTCATAAAAACAAATTTTAAAAAGTGGACCACAGATCTTTAATTCACGTGGTTTAAATGTTTCAATTTAGATTGGATAAACAGATAAATATAAATATCTTCAAATTTATGCCTATAAGTTTTTCTAGGTGTTCAAAAATCTAATAAAATATTATTGTCTACCAAAGGTCTATATGACTTTGTTCTAGGACTTTTCCTTCAACCAAAAAATGGTTTACACTGTTCAATACATTTGTCTAATATTTTGATTAAAAAGTAAAGTAAATTTGATTTGGATTTACTCATTCATGAGTGTTTTTGTTTGATATCTGATTGATATACTAAGGTCTATCAATTTTTAGTACAAAATCTGTATAAAATGTTTACAATCTTATACAGACTTTCTACTAAAGTCTGTGTAAGATTGTAAAAATTAGTCATGTGTTAAAGAGACAAAAATTTCTTAAAACATAAGATTACTCATAACATTGTGTTTATTAAGTTTTATTTTTTCCAGAGCAAGCAACCATAAAAATTAAACAACTGTTTAAAACAGAACTGTTATTTTAGAGCACTGTACTGCCATTTCTTTAAAAGATAAACTTGGTTAATGTAGAAACATCAATGTAACTGTGATGCTATTAATGTGCTCATATCTTCCAGTTATACAACTCGATAAGGTAGAAACTTTAAAAGAGCATTATATCAAGCTGGTGTTCTGAAGTTGTATGGTAAATAAAATATATATTGGGGATTTATTTACCTGTTATCAATAAGATATGTAAAGTTTTATGTTACACTTTACATTGTGCAACAATTTAAATGTATTTTTAAATTAATGAGAGCCTAATCTATTTGAATGTTAAAAACATTCAGCCATTCTTTAATTCATGTTTCAAAAGTGATATTATATGGTGTTAGCTAATGTTCATGTGACCTCAAACAATTTATGTAAACTTTGTAAAAGGATATTAAAAAACGAAGATCAGCTTTAGAACTAAAACACTTAAGATTTATAAAGAGCCCTGTCTTACCTGAGATAAGGCTCTGTGTCCCATCTTACTACATGTGAGAATGACTACGAAAGCAGTAGGTCAGATTTTATTTCATTTAAAGTTATGTTCAAAAGTTTTGTTTTTTTCTTTTTTTTTTTTTCTCTCAAGTTTACTAGGATCTCAAACAGGGAATATAAAGTATAACTCACCCAAAAAATTCAGGGTAGCATTACATTAACTAAGTATTTTTACTCTTGTTAAAAAATTTTGTTTTTTAATTTGCTTATAAGTGATCTAAAGATTCCCTGTTGGTGTTTTAACTATGGCTGGAATCTTTCAGAATAAAATCTTGTGATATCCTGCCTTAGATTCCCAGTGCTCTGTGTAAAGTCACCCTGGGCCAAGATCTCAGATTCCAATGGTGAATCTCATGTGTGGCCTCCTGAAATCCCAACACAATTCATGGCAATACTTCTCTGAGGTCAGTTACACAACTCAGTCTCTAAGGGGAATCACAACAGAGTTCAAGCCCAGGTGGACCCAGGCATCTCTTCAAATTGCCACACAAATGATGACAATTAAAACCAAAACACTCTCACATGGCCCTCTTCATCTTTTTATATAGACACTAATCATAACCTCTAGCTGGAGGTTTCCATGAGGGTCACAGCCCAAGACAGTGTCAAAAATAATCTCCCTTGTCCCTCATTTGCCTAAAGTCAGGGTGGCCTGGACAACGTTAGTGTGAACCAGAAGTGATCAAATAGGCCTGCCGTTAATACTACTCCACTTCTCAAATTTGAGGCCTACTGACTGTGGGGTATAGATTTTTAGTGTGAATTGGAGTTATAAGAAAACCCAAGCACCTATTGTCTCCCCTCTGCAGCCCTTTGAAGAACTTATTTGACACAAATGATCCCTATTCTCACTTGATGGAGGTCAGGAATCTTACAGAGGAAGGCGAGAGGCTTCATCCACAATGACTGATCTTTTTTCCATTTAGGTTTTGGATGCCCACATGAGATCTTTCTTTAGATTCATCAGGTGCTGAAAATCTAAACCACAGGCTCACACAGGGCCAAGAGGCTGATTCAGACACATCCATTTCCAAAGCAATGAAGCAAAGAGCCACAGGTGATGCCCATTCATTTCCATTTGAAAACTGTTTTCTTCAGGCTTCACAAAGGGGTGGCCTGAGGCAAAGACCTTTCTGACATTCAGAGCAACAGAACAATAGGTAATCAAAAGGCCCCAAGCAGGGTTTCTCCACGGAGACTTTCCTTGTTACTCTAATATGTGAGTTTTCTGAGTTGCTCGCCATTCCCATCAGCTATCCAGTACATGGCCATGTCACAGAGCTTGGAGGTGGTACATATCTTGTACAAAAATACATGATACTAATCTTGAGAGTGGCCGGAATTCATGAAAAAATGGAAAATTAGGTAGATAGCAGGTGTTGCCCATGGATAAGGCAAGCCTCAGTCCATTCATTAATTGGAAAAGATGCATGCTGGGAAGCTTTCTACTAGACAGGACACACCCAATGAGCTATTTTTTTCTAATATCCACAAAGAAAAACACAGTGGGATACACAGACATAGAAACAGTCTCCTTGTCAAATGACTTACTGGAAACAGTCCACTCCAATCCAAACAAACCTCCTTTTTTACCTATTCTCAGAACATGGAAAAAAACCACAAACACAAACCAACACCCACAAATGCAACTCCTTCCCCCAAGTAGGTCTGTCACTATCTGGAGTGTCCTCTGACTGGTAGGCCATATGATGTTCCCCACAAATGGCCTTTCTGTCTCAGATCTGGTCTCCTTGGTCAACTCTGTGAAGTTGTCAGGAGGCAGTGGTGAGCCAATTCCTGTCCTCTCAGGAAAGACCCCTCTTCAGAGCTTTCTTAGTATTTGGCAACCCTTACATCAGTAGGTACCAAGAAAGACTGACTCTGTCCTTAGTAAATCCAAACAAGTGAGCCCACTGCGACTGGGACTTGGACTGGCTCTGGTGCCTGGCTTCCTGGATCACAAAATTCAGAGAGTTCCATCGCCAAGGAAATGAGGTGAGGTCACTACCTTCAGGAAATAAATGAGGTCCCTGTCTTGGCCACTACTTTGTCCTAACAGTTGCATCCTAGTGTCTCCTGACATGGAGGCTGCCCTACTTCCTGTGATACTTTCACATGTTAGAATGGTATAGAAACCATAGTCACCTGGGAACAGCTCTCCACACAGTCCTGCTTTGGTCCATCTTCCCTGCATTAAGCATAGAGAGGCTGACTCAGACACATCCTTTCATCCTGACCATGTTGTTTGCCATGGAATATGACTTTTGTTCTCTCAGGTCTTTCATTGCTGCCTACATCTTCTCCAGGGATTATTTCTGCATGGATTTTGAGGTACTCAGCAGGTGGAAGATCTCCTAACTTCCTGTATTGTAATATCAACTTTATCCCTGCTCTTCTGTAAAGTGAGATTGAGGGAACATTGTATTGTTAGGGTTAATAGCATGTTCCATTTGGCTTAGGAATCATTCTGCTGGATGAATAATGGTATTGGGAACCAGCAATATTTATAAGAATATAGAGGTAAAATATAAGTATGAAAACAGAAATCTAGGTAATATTTGAAGCCCAGAAGGATTTGGGCTCTTGACTGGGATCCTTAGCTTGAGTAATGTTTTGCACCGAGGTCGATGCAAATCGATATACAATGGCATAAGACCCTGTACCTCAGATGATTGAATGTAGAAGAGAACATCCAGTGAAAAAGGGATAGTGTGTAGGATTAGAAAGATAGTCAGTAGGTTTAGGAGGAAAAGTGAGTCTAGGATTTGGACCAAAAGTTCTTTAGCAATAGGTTTCGGTTAGAGAGTGAATATAAATGGCACCATATGTGAAAAGTTGGGCACAATGATGAACTGGGAAAAATATGTAGGAAGGCCGACATCAATAGAGACATTAGGAAATCAGTCAAAGTAATACGTGAGTGATAAGATTTGACATTTTCAACAGGGTTGAGGTTGAATACATAATCTTAAAAAGAAACAAAAATGTAGTCACAATTGGATTGACATTTGAGAGCATTAGGCTAACTGGACATGGATGTTTTTAGTAATCCATGTTCACATTCCATTGAGGCTTTATTGCAATCATAATGGTGACCTTTGCATTTTGTGTCCAGAATATTACTGTGATAATATGTATATGTAGATCAGGTGACATGAGTATTTCTTCCACCTTTTCTGGGAGCAATATTTTGAAAACATATAAATTAGTACTGGGGATACTAAGAGGTTTACCCTGTGTTGATGAATATAGAGATGATGCATTAATAGACCATACTGTGAAAAAATTATGTGACTGGTTCCAAATTTACATAATGGATTGTTTTAGTATCTGAAAATATAGACGAAATCATATATTGATATATGTACATTCATTCCAACAAGTTATATATCTAATGGTATTATTAGGGTTACCGTTTATCATGAATAGTGTGTGAGTTTTGCTTCAAAAATGATAATGGAATCGAAAATAATGTGTTTAGAAAGAAGTCTAGTGAAAAGACCAGTCAAGAAACATAGAGGAATATATGTGTTCCGAAGGAGGAAGTGATTGAAAGTAAACCAAATATTTATAAATTTGTGAACTTGTGAATGAAAGGATATATTTTATGATGTCCATAAACTGAATAAATAATAACGTACCAAGTTTGAATAAAAATGAACTTTAAAAAACACATCATATCCAATAGGAATGTATTTGCATTGATGTTAAACCTGGTCAGTTAGTCTAGAAATATTAGGATTTGTAAGAACCCTTCCCTGAATTTAGTTTTCAGTACTAGGAAACAAATATGTATTTCAGTGGATGTATATTTCTGAGAATAAACTTGTTAAAAGTTGATTATGAATCCACATATATGAATATGAATGAATTCAGGTGGTGTATAAGAAGACATATATTTCATATTTTGGAAAATCTGGAGACTATATATATATATATATATATATATATATATATATATATATATATAGAGAGAGAGAGAGAGAGAGAGAGAGAGAGAGAGAAAGAGAGAGAGAGAGAGAGAGAGAGAGAGACAAACACACACACATTATAATGTCGCAATATATATGTCAATCGAAATTCATCATGAAAAATAACTCATCCGCATATCCCAAAATATTCATTTTACTGAACATGGATGTATGTATAATGTTGTTCATCTAGGAAGCTCATCCATGGGTTGAATTTTCTGTACCAACAGCGTTTAGGAGGAGTGATCTCTTCTCACAAATAGTATCTGCCAAGTCAGCCACCTTACAAGAATGTAAGTGTGAAACCAGGTAGGATTCTATTTGTGCATATAAAAATACATGTGCTTAATAGGCTACAGAGAAAGGGAGACAGGAATTCATATATTTCTTAACTTTAAAAACACATGGAATAGTGTGTAGTGTCCGTCTTTATCCCTTTTGATTAACTTTGGCTTAAAAAAAAAGAATTTTATTGAGAATTTTTGTATATATCTTTGTCAGGAATATTGCTCTGAAGATTTCTTTCCTTGATGTGTCTTTGTCTGATTTTGGTATGTGAGTGATAATAGCCTCATGGAATGAGTTTGGAGGAGTTCCATCCTTTTCTATTTTATGGAATAATTTGAGGAGTATTGTGATGAATGCTTCTTTGAAGGTCTTGTAGAACATGGCTGAGAATCTGTCTGTTCCTGGGCTTTGCTTGATTGGTAGGCTGTTGACAGCAACTTCTATTTCATTGCTTGAAATTGATTTGTTTAAATTGTTCATGTCCTACTAATTCAGTTTGGGTATATCTCTAAAATTTTATTGATGTCATCATGGTATTTTAATTTATTAGACTAAAAATTTTCAAATTAGTTTTCAATTATTCTCTGTATTTTAGTTGTGTACTCTGTAAAAGTTCCTTTATGATCCTTAATTTTAGTAATTTGAGGTTTTTTTTTCTTCATTAGTTTGGTTAAGGAAGTGTCAATTTTATTTATTTTTCAAAGATTAAATTTTGTGTTGTGTCAAAAAAAATAACACATGGAAAATTATTTCAATAAATTGAATAGATTTATAACTCCTACCTTATATTATGCAAAAGGCAAGTCCAACTATACACCATGTCTCTTCTGAAATGCTTGTATCTATTCTGTTTGGGTTCTTTTTCTCCATTATATTAGTATTAGTGGTAAGAGTCTCGTAGGGTATATGAATGTTTCTGAGAATAATCTTGTGAAAAGATAATTATAAATCCACATTCATGAATATGAAAAATTTAGGAAGTGCAAAATAAGACACATATATTTCATATTTTGAAAAATTTGGAGAGTATATCTATATTTACATCTATATATCTATATCTATATCTATATCTATCTATCTATCTATATATATATATATATATATATATATATACACACACACACACACACACACACACACACAACACTCACAGACATTAAAAAGTACCAATATAAATGCCAATCGAAATTCATCAGTAAATATATATCATCCACAAATGCAAAAAATATTTATTTTACTGAACATGAGATTATATAAAATGTTTTTCTAATAGGATGCTCTCCTATAGGTTGAATTTTCATTTCCAAAAGCATTTAGGAGGAGTGAACTCTTCTCACAATTTGTATCTGCCAAGACAGCCACCTCACAAAAATGTACGTGTGATACCTGGTAGGATTCTATATATGCATATAAATATACATGTGTGAATAGGCTACAGAAAAGGGAAACAAGAATTCACATATTTGTTAAGTTTAAAAACACATGGACAATATTTCAATTAAAATTTGACTAGATTTATAACTCCAACCTTATATAAGGCAAATGTCAAGTCCAACTATACAACATGTCTCCTCTGAAGTGCTTGTATTTCTATTGTGTTGGGTTAATTTTCCCGATTATATTAGGATGAATAGTCTGAGTCTACTAGGTATGGGTTAGTGTCAGGGATTCAGTACTTCGAATGAAAAATTGGAAAATGAATCCAATGTGTATGTAAATATACGCTGCACAAATATCCTCCCGCTCTCATCCAGAACAATGCCTTGACATTACCTTCACCACAAGTAAGACACAAGTAGAGGAGAAGAGTTACAAAATCAGTGAATACATATCTGGAATGGAAAATGCTAAGGAGTTCACATTCTGGAGGTGGTAGAGGAGTTTCAAAAAGTAAGGGACAGGGTAAACACTCCACAAACATGGAGCTCTGCTGGCCTAAAAACTTTTTGAGAAACTGCCTCTGAGCTTCCGCACTTGAAATATATGTTGTTTTCAGGAGATTTGGCTTCCTTTGTAGTGAGACCATCAAAGCTGGGTCTACATCTATGTGACCTGGAGGACATGGTTTCTTATTTTCCAATGAACAAGATGAAGCAGTGCTGAATCCTCTCTTTGTAGGTAAACTGAGGCCACTGGGGACTAAGTGTCTCCCCGTGTGGACTGTGAAGCCATTTGGTCCTCCTCCATTTTTTGTGGAGTTTTTGCTGATGCACTGTGAGTTTGGTATTTGTTTCACGAAATACTAGGAGCTAAACTGGGACACAGTGCTGGAGGGAGTTCTGTCACGTGTGGTGGGTCAGGGTCTGCAAGAGAATGCACCAACTAGGCTTCTATCTCTCACAGCTTGCCCCATTGCCCCCTTGTCCATATCAACCTGATTCTTAATTTTCCTCTGAAAACTCTCCATATAACAAGATGCCTTTACATATAAGGGTCTGCTGGCTGCACCATGTCAGTTACAAGCCATTTGGAATCCAATGGTAGATCCACAAGGCCCTTCCACGAATGTTTTATCAAACACCTCCCCACCACTGCTCTAGACCCACTACTCAGCAGGCTACAAACTACTGGCATCTCTGTTCTACACCATTTTCATGAAACTCAGTAAATCAAGGCACTGTCTGGTTTAATCATGATCAGCAAAAGGACATCCAATGTTTCTCCAGTGCCACCTGGTCATAGGTATTTCAAAAATTTCATGGTATTTATCTAGCCATTTTTCAAGCATGAAGTTGGAGGCACTGTGGGTTTCAATTCATTAAGCAAAGATTAAATGGTGAGGAAGCTCATTTCAATAAAATCTCTGGAGAACTCTCACAGGCAAGGCTTCCCAAAGAGTGGACAAAAGGTCACATTAGGCGAGGCCCATTGAGGTCTATAATGTGAGGTCCATGTGTGTTTTGACTCTCAACTATGGCTGCCATTTCTTTAAGGATAAAATCATGTGATATCCTTGCTGAGATTCCCAGGCCTCTGTGGAAATCCACCCGGGGCCTAGGTCTCAGTTTCCAAGAGCGACTTTCATGCATGGCCTCTTAAAATCCCAACAAAATTCATGGCAATGCTTCTCTGAGTTCAGTTCCAAAACCCAGTCTCTAAGGGGAATCACACCAGAGTTCAAGCCCACGTGGACACAGTCATTTATTCCAATGCCACACAAATGAGCAACATTAAAACCATAACACTCCCACATAGCCCTCATCTTATTCCATATAGTCAATCATCTTAACATCTGGCTGGAGGTTTCCATGAGGGGTGCAGCCCAAGACAGTGTCCAAAATCAGCTCGTTTGCCCTCATTTGCCTAAAGTCAGGGTAGGCTGGACACCGTTTCTGTGAACCAGGAGTGAACAAATAAACCTGCCGTTAATACTTCTGTATTTCTCCAATTTGAGGTCTACTGATTTTAGGTATCAATTCTTTAGGTGATTTAGAGTCAAGCGAAAACACAAGCACCTCTGCAGGGCTTTGAAGAACTCATTTGACCCAAATAATCCCTATTCTCATTTGATGGAGTGCAGCAACCTAACAGAGGAAGGCAAGAGACGTCATCCAAAATGAATGATATTTTTTGCCATTGTGGTTTTGGAAGCTCACATGGGATCATTCTTAAGATCCATCAGGTGCTGAGAATCTAAGCCACAGCCACACACAGGTCCAAGAGGCTGATAAAGACACATCCCTTTCCAAAGCAATTAAGCTAAGAGCCACAGGTGAGGCCCATTCATTTCCATTTGAAAACTGTTTTCTTCAGGCTTCACAAAGGGGTGGCCTGAGGCAAAGACCTTCCTGACATTCAATGCAACACAAGAATAAGTAAGCAAAAAGCCCAAAGCAGTGTTTCTGCACTGAGACTTTCCTGGTCACACTGATATCTGAGTTTTCTGAGATGCTCGCCATTCTCTTCAACTATCCAGTACATGGCCATGTCACAGAGCTTGGAGGTGGTACATATTTTGGACACAAATCCATGAGCCTATTCTGGAGAGTGGCCAGAATTCAGGAAGAAAACAACAACTTAGAAAGATAGCAGGTGTTGCACATCGATAAGACAAGCTGCAGTCCATTCATATATTGGGCAGGATGAATTATGGGAAGATTTATACTAGACAGGACACATCCATTAATGCATTCTCTTTTCTAATGTCTACAACAACGGACACAGTGGGATACACAGAAACAGAAACACTCGCCGTGTCAAATGACTTACTAGAAACTGTCCACTCCAAACCAAACAAAACGCCTTTCCTATCTATTCTCAGAACATGAGACAAAACAACAAACCCACACCCACTCCCACAAAGGCACCTCCTGCCCTCAAGTAGGTCTTTGACTATCCGAAGTATCCTCTGAATGGTGGGCCATACTATGTTCCCCCGACATGGCCTGTATTCTCTCAGATCATGTTTCTTTGAACAACTCTGTGAAGATGTCAGGAAAAAGTGGTTAGCCACTACCTGTTTTCTCAGGAAAGGTCCATCTTCAGAGCTCTCCTGGCATTTGGCCAACCTCACATCATTAGGTACCAAGAAAACTGACTCTGTCCTTGGTAAATCCAAACAAGTGAGCCCACTGGGCCTGGGACTGGGACTGCCTCTGGGTGCCTGGCTTCTTGGATACCAAGTTCAGAGAGTTCCATCACCAAGGAAATGAGGTATGTCACATTCTTTGGAACTGAATGAGGTCACTGCCTTGGCAACCACTTTGTCCTAACAGTTGCTTCCAAGGGTTACATAAGATGGAGGTTTCCCCTACTTCCTGTGACACTTTCATAAGGTAGAATGTATATCAACCATTGGCACCCGGGAACAGCTCTCCACTCAGGCCTGGATTGTTCCACCTTGTCTACAATAAGAAGAGACAGGCAGATTCAGACACATCCCTTCATCCTGACCAGGTTGTTTGCCATGGAAGATGACTTTTGCTCTCTCAGGTGCCTCATACCTGCCTACAACTTCTCCAGGTATCATTTGTGCATGGACATTTGAGGTTCTCATCTGGTGGAAGATCCCCAACTTTCCTGTATTGTAAGAACCCCTCTGTCCCTGCTCTTCTGTAAAATGATTGAGGGAACAGTGTATACTTGGGGTTAAAAACAGGTTTGATTTGGTGACGAATGATTCTGTGCGATGAATAATGGCATTGGGAACCTGCAATATTTACAAGAATATAGAGGTGAAATATAAGTATGAAAACAGAAATCTAGGTATGATTTGAAGCCCAGAAGGGTTTTGCCCTTGATTGGGATATTTAGCTTTGAATTATGTTCTGCAAAGATGTCTCAGATAATTCGAATTACAATGGCATAGGACGTTGTACATTGGATGATAGAATTTATAAGAAAACATCAGGTCAAAAAGGGATATTCAGTAGGATTAGGAAGATAGTTGGCAGGTTTAGGAAGAAGAGTGAGTATAGGATTTGGACCAAAAGTTCTTTACCAATAGACTTTTGGTTATAGAGTGAATGTAAATGTCAGCACATATGAAGAGTCAGTCACTATGTTGAACTGGGGAAAATATGTAGAAAAGCAGATATCAATAGAAACATTACGAAATCAGGCAAAGTATAAAGTGAGGGATAGAATTAGACATTTTCAACAGTGTTGAGTTTGAATATATAAATTAGGAAAAAACAAATATGTAGTCACCAATAGGATTGACAATTGACAGCATTAGGCAACCTGGACATGGATGTTTTTAGAAATCCATATTCACTTTCCATTTAGGCTTTGGTACAATCATAAGTGTGACCTTTCCATTTTTTGTCCAGAATATTACTGTGATAATGAGGTGACATGAGTATTTCTTTCACCATTTCTGGGAGCAATATATTGAAGATGTAATATTAGAATCGGGGTACAAAGATGTGTACCCTGTTTCTATGAACATGGAAAAAAGCATGAATAGACCATACTGTGAATAAATAATATAATTTTTTCAACTTTAAATAATGAATTGAACTGATATCTGAAAAATTAAAGGAAATCGTATATTGATATACAATCATTCATTCCAACCAGTTATATATCTATTGGAAATATTAGTGTTTTGGTTTATCATGAAGAGTGTGTGAGTTTTGCTTCAAAATGATTATGGAAATTCAAAATTATGTGTTTGGAAAGAAGTCTCATGAAAAGACCAGTCAAGAAACCCTGACAATACATGTGTTCTGAAACAAGAAGTGATTAATGTTGAAACAAATGCCTATTAATTTGTGAACTTGTGGATGCAATGTATATCCTATGATGTGCAAAAACATAAGAAACAATAATGTACCAGTGTCGAATACAAATGAATGACAAATTACATATCATGTCCCATAGGAGTCTTCTTGCATTGATGTTAGACTGGGTCAGTTACTGTAGAGTAATTAGGATTTGTATGCACCATTCACTGAAGTTAGGTTTCAGTACTATGAAACAAATATGTATTTCAGGTGGATGAATATTTCTGATTATAATCTTGTGAAAAGTTGATTATAAATCCACATACATGTACATGAATGAATTTAGAGAGTATATATTAGACACATTTTTTCATATTTTGAAAAATTTGGAGAGTATATATATATCTATGTCTATACACACACACAGACACACACACACACAGACACACACACACACACACACACACACACAAACACAACATTCACAGACATTAAAAAGTACCAATATAAATGCCAATCGAAATTCATCAGTAAATATATATCATCCACAGATGCAAAAATATTTATTTTACTGAACATGAGTTTATGCATAATTTTGTTCTACTAGGACGTTCTCCTATAGGTTGAATTTTCATTTCCAACAGCATTTAGGAGGAGTGAACTCTTCTCACAATTTGTATCTGCCAAGACAGCCACCTCACAAAAATGTATGTGTGATACCTGGTATGATTCTATATATGCATATAAATATACATGTGTGAATAGGCTACAGAAAAAGGAAACAAGAATTCACATATTTGTTAAGTTTAAAAAGAGATGGAGAATATTTCAATTAAAATTTGACGAGATTTATAACTCCTACCTTATATAATGCAAATGTCAAGTCCAACTATACAACATGTCTCCTCTGAAGTGCTTGTATTTCTATTGTGTTGGGTTAATTTTCCCCATTATATTAGGATGAATAGTCTGAGTCTACTAGGTAAGTTTTAGTGTCCGGGATTCAGTACTTCAAATGGAAAATTGGAAAATGAATCCAATGTGTATGTAAATATATGCTGCACAAATATCCTCGCGCTCTCATCCAGAACAATGCCTTGACATTACCTTCACCCCAAGTAAGACACAATTAGAGGAGAAGAGTTACAAAATCAGTGAATACATATCTGGAATGGAAAATGCCCAGGAGTTCACAACCTTGGAGGTGGTAGAGGAGTTTCCACAAGTAAGGGACAGGGTAAACACTCCACAAACATGGAGCTCTGCTGGCCTAAAAACTTTTTGAGAAACTGCCTCTGAGCTTCCGCACTTGAAATATATGTTGTTTTCATGAGATTTGGCTTCCTTTGTAGTGAGACCATCAAAGCTGGGTCTGCATCTATGTGACCTGGAGGACATGGTTTCTTATTTTCCAATGAACAAGATGAAGCAGTGCTGAATCCTCTCTTTTTAGGTAAATTGAGGCCACTAGGGACTAAGTGTCTCCCCGTCTCCCCGTGTGGACTGTGAAGCCATTTGGTCCTCCTCCACTTTTTGTGGTGTTTAGGCTGCTGCACTGTGAGTTTGGTATTTGTTTCACGAAATACTAGGAGCTAAACTGGGACACAGTGCTGGAGGGAGTTCTGTCACGTGTGGTGGGTCAGGGTCTGCAAGAGAATGCACCAACTAGGCTTCTATCTCTCACAGCTTGCCCCATTGCCCCCTTGTCCATATCAACCTGATTCTTAATTTTCCTCTTAAAACTCTCCATTTAACAAGATGCCTTTACATATAAGGGTCTGCTGGCAGCACCATGTCAGTTACAAGCCATTTGGAATCCAATGGTAGATCCACATGGCCCTACCACGGATGTTTTATCAAACACCTCCCCAGCACTGCTCTAGACCCACTACTCAGCAGGCTCCAACTTACTGGCATCTCTGTTCTACACCATTTTCATGAAACTCAGTAAATCAAGGCACTGTCTGGTATACTCATGATCAGCAATAGGACATCCAATGTTTCTCCAGTGCCACCTGGTCATAGGAATTTCAAAAATTTCATGGTATTTATCTAGCCATTTTTCAAGCATGAAGTTGGAGGCACTGTGGGTTTCAATTCATTCAGCAAACATTAAATGGTGAGGAAGCTCATTTCAATGAAATCTCTGGAGAAATCTCACAGGCAAGGCTTCCCAAAGAATGGACAAAAGGTCACATTAGGCCAGGCCCATTGAGGTCTACAATATGAGGTGCATGTGTGTTTTGACTCTCAACTATGGATGCCATTTCTTTAAGAATAAAATCATGTGATATCCTTGCTGAGATTGCCAGGCCTCTGTGGAAATCTACCCGGAGCCTAGGTCTCAGTTTCCAAGAGCGACTTTCAAGCGTGGCCTCTTAAAATGCCAACAAAATTCATAGCAATGCTTCTCTGAGTTCAGTTCCAAAACCCAGTGTTTAAGGGGAATCACACCAGAGTTCAAGCCCACGTGGAACCAGTCATTTTTTCCAATGCCACACAAATGACCAACATTAAAACCAAAACACTCCCACGTGGCCCTCACCTTATTCCATATAGTCAATCATCTTAACATCTGGCTGGAGGTTCCCATGAGGGGTGCAGCCCAAGACAGTGTCCAAAATCAGCTCGTTTGCCCCTCATTTGCCTAAAGTCAGGGTAGCCTGGACACCGTTGCTGTGAACCAGGAGTGAACAAATAAGCCTGCCGTTAATACTTCTATGTTTCTCCAATTTGAGGGCTACTGATTTTAGGTATCGATTCTTTAGGTGTTTTAGAGTCATGCGAAAACACAAGCACCTCTGCAGGGCTTTGAAGAACTCATTTGACGCACAGAATCCCAATTCTCATTTGTTGGAGTGCAGGAACCTAACAGAGGAAGGCAAGAGTCTTCATCCACAATGAATGATATTTTTTGCCATTTTGGTTTTGGAAGCTCACATGGGATCATTCTTAAGATCCATCAGGTGCTGAGAATCTAAGTCACAGCCACACACAGGACCAAGAGGCTGATAAAGACACATCCCTTTCCAAAGCAATTAAGCAAAGAACCACAGGTGAGGCCCATTCATTTCCATTTGAAAACTGTTTTCTTCAGGCTTCACAAAGGGGT
This sequence comes from Callospermophilus lateralis, assembly GCF_048772815.1. NCBI lineage: Eukaryota > Metazoa > Chordata > Mammalia > Rodentia > Sciuridae > Callospermophilus > Callospermophilus lateralis. The sequence goes on from NW_027514482.1 coordinate 1,022,690, forward strand.
GGCCTGAGGCAAAGACCTTCCTGACAATCAGTGCAACACAAGAATAAGTAAGCAAAAAGCCCAAAGCAGTGTTTCTGCACTGAGACTTTCCTGGTCACACTGATATCTGAGTTTTCTGAGATGCTCGCCATTCTCTTCAACTATCCTTTACATGGCCATGTCACAGAGCTTGGAGGTGGTACATATTTTGGACACAAATCCCTGATCCCATTCTGGAGAGTGGCCAGAATTCAGGAAGAAAACAACAACTTAGAAAGATAGCAGGTGTTGCACATCGATAAGACAAGCTGCAGTCCATTCATATATTGGGCAGGATGAATTATAGGGAAGATTTATACTAGACAGGACACATCCATTAATGCATTCTCTTTTCTAATGTCTACAACAACGGACACAGTGGGATACACATAAACAGAAACACTCTCCTTGTCAAATGACTTACTAGAAACTGTCTGCTCCAAACCAAACAAACCGCCTTTTCGATCTATTCTCAGAACATGAGACAAAACAACAAACCCACACCCACTCCCACAAAGGCACCTCCTTCCCCCAAGTAGGTCTGTGACTATCCGGAGTGTCCTCTGACTGGTAGGCCATACTATGTTCCCCCGAAATGGCCTGTCTTCTCTCAGATCTTGTTTCCTTGACCAACTCTGTGAAGATGTCAGGAAAAAGTGGTTAGCCACTACCTGTTTTCTCAGGAAAGGTCCATCTTCAGAGCTCTCCTGGCATTTGGCCATCCTCACATCATTAGGTACCAAGAAAACTGACTCTGTCCTTGGTAAATCCAAACAAGTGAGCCCACTGGGCCTGGGACTGGGACTGCCTCTGGGTGCCTGGCTTCTTGGATACCAAGTTCAGAGAGTTCCATCACCAAGGAAATGAGGTATGTCACATTCTTTGGAACTGAATGAGGTCACTGCCTTGGCAACCTCTTTGTCCTAACAGTTGCTTCCAAGGGTTACATAAGATGGAGGTTTCCCCTACTTCCTGTGACACTTTCATAAGGTAGAATGTATATCAACCATTGGCACCCGGGAACAGCTCTCCACTCAGGCCTGGATTGTTCCACCTTGTCTACAATAGGAAGAGAGAGGCAGATTCAGACACATCCCTTCATCCTGACCAGGTTGTTTGCCATGGAAGATGACTTTTCCTCTCTCAGGTGCTTCA